>NC_142203.1:71991778-72291778 GCF_049639895.1 Pseudopodoces humilis | reverse complement strand
GGGCTTAAATTTCAGGCCAGCATGGGTTCTGTGGCACCTGACCACCAGAGAATCGCTCTGGATATGATGCACAGAGTAGATTCCCCCTTCTCCCAGGACAGTAGGGGACACATAGAACTACCACCCCACTCTTCCCTCTCAGGAGATTTGTCTGTCCCTGGATGCATTCATGCACTGGAGCAGAAAATAAGAACTAAAAAAATACATATAAAAATTAAAATATAAATACATTAAAAAACAGACTAATCTATAGGGGTAAATCAAATTAATTCTATTCAAGTCAAAACAGATATCCTGATATTCACTAGATGAGGTTTCATTTTATAATTTCTAGAAATACAAGCAGTGCAAAACTGTGAAATACAAAACTGTGCTTCAGTTTTACCTGCAACTTTCACAGAACACCAGTATTTTAAGCATGCAACAAAACAGCAAACCACAGTGTAGCCATTGCTTCCTTGTAGCTGGCTGCTTATTTTAGACAGGAAGAAATCTGTTCTTTTCAAAATATAATGTAAAAGATTACTAGCCACCAAATATATAGCAGCTGGAGGTGTCAGTCTGAATGCAGCACACACATCAAAATACAAACATTTTTAACAAGTTCTAGTGCAGAACCAAAATAAATGAATTAGCAATGCACTTGTTCTATCCACGCTCTATGCTTCCATGTATTTTTATAATTTAAGTATATTAAAAGAAAATAAAATCTGATGAATACGTAAAAAGAAAAGGATTCATTTTGCAACTGTAACCTACTCGGCTCCAAATCTCTGCAGGCTGTGGGGCACACCACTGAGCTGAAGTCATGTTGAAGAAACAGCTTAAAATGACTCACACTCCCTGGTTTCTGGGTAGATTAGGCATTTGGGGGGAGAGGGAGAAAAGGGGGGGGGGGTGTTTGGGACTTTTTGTCATTCTTTTCCCAAAACACAGAAAGGAACAGCTTCAAATGCTGCAAGCATCCTGTTTGAAAAGGTGACTTCAGAGTGCAGGACTACCTGGATTGATTTTCCCAGACACGGGAAGTGGCACTAGGTGGGCTGCGTGATCTCCAGACAGCTGTGCTCTTTCTTTGTGAAACGCTTCGAGATTTACGATTTCAAACCACTGGTGCAAAGGAAAAAGACTTAGCAAAATTAAGAGAGAGAGAGAGAAATAAGTTTTCTATAGGATTTTTAAAGTAATCTGAACAATTCCATTTGTGGGGATATTATTCTCCCTTCAGATTTATCATATGATGCAAAAATTCTACAGAAGGGGTAGCATCCTTTATTAAACTAAGGGGCTATTTAGAGTAATTTCTATAGAATCCAATTTAATTTCTATAAACCCCTATAGGTTTCAGTCCTTTTCTATTCTGTAGGATTTCTCCACAGGGACAGTTATTAGTGGCTGCAGGATTTGATTCACAGCAAAGTTGTTTTGTAGAAAGGAAAAATGGCTTCACTAGGAAAGATTTTAATGTAAAGCAGTGTCTGCTTTTACAGGTAGCAGCCCTAGGCTGCTCCTTTGGCCAAATTTGGGCTGGATATACCCAGAGTGCTGCAATAAAACTATATAGGGCTAAACTGAACTTTACCCGAGTGACATTTGGAGGGTTCAGTCCTGAGAAATTTACTTTTATTTTTTTTTTTTTTTTATTTCCCTTTTTTGGCTATTTTTGAGGCAGACTCGCACAGCCATCAGCTGAATGGGAATTCTGACTGCTTGTAGTGAGTAACTCAGATATAAAAGCAAGTTCTTTTAAGGGGGAGATGGCTCCTTAATCTGCCATTTGGTGGAAGCTGGCAGTTTCTCAGCACCAAGTTGCATCCTATAGATCTACCTGTGATCGTGAGGCTCTTACTGCCCTCCCCATTACCTGACTGCTTGCCAACAATTTGAAGCTACATTTTACGAGGCAACAATACACATGGGCTCAGCCAAAGCCGGCTCGGAGCAGCGCGATGAGGAGAAACAACTCAGCCAGCAGAGACAGCTCCTCTACCCCAGCTCAAAATGACTAACTGGATAGGAAAATCAGATTCACAGACCCTCTTAAACACTGAACCACACTCTTGTGTCTAAAGTACTTTGCAAACACATGTTCCCAGCTGCCTTTCCAGCACACTGTGGCCCTTTGAATCAACAGCGGCGGGAAGGAGCGCAGACCCAGGGTTTCATTTTGCCAGCAGCCTGCAGCACGGAGACCGTGCAAGTCGTACACACCTTAAGTTTTAGCGGTTGCCATGGCGATGAAAGGAGGCATTACAAAATGCACAAGCTGTTGAACATGTTGCGGGAGCTGAGAGGAAGGGCTAAGAATAAACTTTGGGCTAATTCTCCGTAACGGCGCGCTCCAAGCAGCTGCTGCTCGGCCAGCATCACATCCCAGCATCACAGCCCAGCATCACATCCCAGCATCACAGCCCAGCATCACATCCCAGCATCACAGCCCAGCATCACATCCCAGCATCACATCCCAGCATCACATCCCAGCATCACAGCCCAGCATCACAGCCCAGCATCACAGCCCAGCATCACATCCCAGCTTCACAGCCCAGCATCACAGCCCAGCATCACAGCCCAGTTAAGCAGCTCGTTAATACGAGGCAGATTGGAGCAGGAGGGTGTCGCCCCGCTGGGCACTCATGAGTCCTGGTACCCAGCATAAACGTCTGCAAATGGTACATTCTAAAGAAAGAAAGGACTAATTTTGTCATGATGATTATTATTACTGTTTAATTCCTCATTTCCATGGGGCTGACAGATAGGGTTGCACCAGCTGCCGGCATATGAATAACACTTTTTTTACTTTAACACTGACTGCAGAAGTCCTCTCATGATGAAGGCTGTAGTGATGAGCTGGAACAATAGGAAAGGTGCCCCTGCAGGTGAGGCAGGAGCAGGAGTTTTGAAGGGGAAGGAAGATGAATCTCACCCTTCACCATTTCTGTAGCTGTGTGTGCTCACTCCCGGAACCACAGAACAGAACCACAGAACAGAGCAACAGAACAGAATCGCAGAATGCACTGAGTGGGAAGGGACCCAAAACAGCCACCAAGTCCAACCCCTGTCTCTGCATACCAAAGAGGAAGGATATCAGGGGGCCTGGCCCCTAACACTGGGGCTAAGACACCTCCAGGGTGTTTTTCAGGCAGGGTAATCCTGCCTCCCAAAACATCCTAACACAAAGACATAGGATCACATGGATCAAGCAGGTAAATACCCTGTGTGCTTCTTGTAGAAAGCTGGCCCAATAGACAGTTTTTCATTTTCCATATACCTCAAACCTGTGCCTTCACACTCTCTGATCTGAGGCAGAATTCTTTAACAGTCTTTTTTCTGCCTGACAGAAACCCACTAGATGGCAACATTCCTCATCTCCTCACCCAGCACTGCCAGAGCAGGATCCCTCTTGGCACAGGGGGCTGAGGGTGTTGGGGGGTGACAGATAAGACACAGAGATCCTGGATATTATTGTGTGCTGAGATTTCCAAAGTGCAAACAGAAACAGATCAGAAGAAAATTCATTGCCAAATTCACCCTAGCTTTAAATAAAAGTTGAACCATCAATGGCAAAGTGCATGTTACCTGTGTTTGCTGATGACAAAGCTACTTCTCAGCACTTGTGCAGATTTCAGGCCCTGTAACTTTAATAGCCTTGTTCATTAAGGATATAAAAAACAGAAACCCCAACAAAATCTGATCAACAAACTACTTGCCCTCTGCTCTCACAGGCTTTCCTTTCTGTCTTGTCATTCTCTCAAGTATTGTCTTTAGCTAATTTTTATTAAAAGCTTCTTGTGTATATACCTGTTTATATATCCGTAAAGTGTTCATCACTTTAAGCACAACTTACAAGATTAAAAGGAAATTCTCCAGGTTTCTTTGTGCACAGGGACCACCCCATCAGCATGCATACAAGTTCTTGGAGGCACTGGAAAAGCACCTAAAATCATGCAGAGAAAATAAACCTGCTGTAGGAGCAGCAGATACAAGGAAGTATAGGATGGAACTTAGAGGAAGGACAAAACCATGGATATATATTTCCAAAGAGCATTATAGTGATCCAGTATTAAAGGTGAGAATGGGATAATATTACCATCTGATGTGACAGCTTATCATGAAGTAGAAAAGGTCAAGTTTTGAGTCTCCCACATAGGTCAATATATGGCACATTTGTCAGAGTTAAAACCCCAGCCCTGCCACAGGGATCTGATAGTGATGGTCTGGATGATGGGTCACCTGTGATTTGATGCTGAGAATGAAGCACTCATTCCCATGGAACCCCTAGAGTGGGTCCTGCTGGACAACCTGATAACCTTTAATCTTCAGGTTTTATCCACCCACTTAGTCACAAAGGCAGGGTGGATGCATCTCTCATGAGAAAATTTGCCTATCAGCATGTGTTAAATTTGGGTTTCGTGTTTCTGCATTTTCCCAATACAAACTGGTTTTGATATTACTGTTAAAGAACCTTCTTCCAGTTTGTTTCCTGCAGCATGAGCACATGAGGTTCAACCCAAACTCAACTTTTTAAGTGGGTGCTAAAGGAAGGGAGCTGTGGGAAGGAGTGCCAAAACCTTCTCCACAGAAATTCAGGCTAGGAATGAGAAAGCTGTGGAAATCTTGGCTTTTGTGGAAAAATTGGCTTTTGTCTTTAAGCAAGGTCTTACTAGAAATGCCCCCTATCTTGCCTCAACTCTTTCCTCCCCGCCAAAAAATAGAAGGGAAGGAGAAGAGTGAGATGAAGTTCATTAAATATGGATAACTAGAGTGTGACTGGCACACAATGATTAGTAGCTAAATTGTCTGGAGCACTGCAGTGTAAGGAAGACCATCCATGCAACAGAAAAAACCCGGAGGAAATATCTGCAGGGCAACAAATACTGGATCTGTGCTTTTGAAATGGTTAAAGCTAATGCAGTCAGAAGGCCCTCAGCCTCAGTAACTCATCTGTAACCCTCTGGTGTGGCTCACTGCAGATCTTACAAGGAGCAAGAGACTGGTGATGTCTTACCTCGTGCTGACCACTCCCATCTTTAATCAGCAGATGAAATCTGTGCCATGGCAAATCATAGACCTGCAGGAGCTCAGGACACGTTGGCAATGGATTCAGACCATTTTCCCCAAGCTATTTAAGAATGGTCACTAAGGACATATGTACACTGAATGGTGAGGGAAATTAACACTGCCACATATTGGTTCTCCACACCTACGCCTGAAACGAACATGTTTCCAATTAAAAGTGGAAGAGACAATTGTTGAAGTCACTTTGGCAGTGAGAACTCTCCAGCTGCCTCTAGATTCCTGAATAAGTGAAATGTTTGACACAGAAGCATATGTTTTTGGCAACGTTGTTTAATCCATGTTTTAAAGGGAAAATTGAAATTCTACAAGGTGTGAAAAAAAAAAAAAAGATCACTGGAACATTTTCTGTTTGGAGTGACAGAGACCATGTCACCCTTCTATTTCTGTTCTCTGTAGACTTTCATTTTGAAAGAACTGCCTTACAAATGAACAGAGAGGGAACATGCTGGGTAGGCACATAGCAGGAGAAAGTAGAGGTAGCAGCAGACTCCCAAAACAGTCACACTCTGCAAGATACTGAAAAAGGGCCTTGGAAGTAGAAATGCAATCTGAATTATAAAATCAGTGAAATCTCCTAGAAGATAGCGGCACATGTTTAAAAATTTCGTCTTTCTATTTGTTGTAAAGCTGAAAAGGTGGGATGTAGATGGGGAAACACAACCTATAAATGTAAGATGGTGACAAGTTACAGTTTACAGGCATCCTACAGCTCTCCCTCCCAACCCAGCACCCAGCCTAGACTGTCTCTCACTTCAGCAAGCCAAAAACTTGGATAGGCCAAACTGAGTCATCTAGCACTGTCTACTGCTACAAGCATGCAGCTCTAACTGGAAAAGGACACAGAACACTGTGGCTGCATGTGCTTTCACTGCATGTTCACAGAGTTTGGTTCTGGGAACCAGTTCCCAACCAACTTCCTTTATAAAATCTAGTCTTAATGTGCTGAAATGTAAACATTTTTCCATATATCAAATATAACACTTGAATAATTTCAATTTCGTGGCACAAAAAATCCTCCCAAAACTAAACCAAACCCTGCCAAATTATTTTTTTCAAGTAGCAGACATAAAAGAAAAAATAAAAGCAATAAACACAAAAACTGTAAAAAAACACATACCACATGTTTCTGCCAAGGCCTCCTTAAAAAAAAGCACTTCTTTCCCTTCTATACTTTCTGTTTCTTATCCAGTCTTTGCCCCATTATAATGTGTTTCCCTTCATATTCCATGACAGCTTAGCTTCCTTAACAGCTTTTTGTAAGAGAATTTCTCAAAGCTTCTTGAAAGTCCTAATAGATTATGTCAGCTAGTTCTCCTTTATCCAATATTTATTTGACACTTTCAAAGAATTCTAGTAAATTAAAGAAGCTTGATTTTCTTTTACACAACACACATTTCTTTGTCTGTTACATATCAAGCTTATCTAGGATTTTTTTTATAATCCTACTTTTAATTATCATTGCAGTCCATTTGCTGAAGTAGGACTCACTGGTGTGTAATTCCCAGGATCATCCCTAATGTCTTTTTAAAAGAGAGATAAAACATCTTCAGTGGATGATGTTAATGAGAGATTGTTTCATTTCTGTGCAGCTCAACCACTTCGTCCTTAGGTTTCCTCAGCATCTGGTCAAGGTGGCTTGTTACCCAGGTTGGAATCTAGCCAGGACAGAGGGGTTAACACCTCTACCCATGAGAAAAGTGCTCTGAAATCTTGAGTGGCCAGATGCATCAAGAACATCAACCTCTATGTGTCTGCTGATATTCAGCTTTTCCAGGAGCATGGTACCCCATGCTGGGAAAATACCATGGCTGTCATCTGCGGACTCACACGGCAGAATTTTCTTGCATTTTTATAGACTACGAAACTGGTAGAACCATTTCTGCCATTTGTATACAAATATGCAGCAATTAGAGTGAATGAATGAAGCTCATTCCATAATTCCACTGAGCACTATAGTATCATGTAATCAGTTTATTCTACCTGCAACATAAAATTCTACTTAGTTACACAAGAGTACATTTTATCAATTATTGATTTATGAACATCTAAGGTTTTCTTCAGTCACCATTTATGCTCTTGGTTTTATCGTCTCTGCTGTACTGAAAGTAGTGTCATCCAGTGGCATAGTCTATACTACTTAAAATTCCACATACTTCAGTAGATTACCCCATTAACCATTATGTTTTCCAGGCTGTATAGATTAAAGTAATTAAACTTGTCCTCAAAGACCTAGCTTCTTGATTATGGGATCATTCTACCGCCTGCAGCACATTTGAGGTGATTTGCAGTAATATTGTCTTTGGGAATTTAGTGACCATATTACACTGACAGCAGTGAGAGCTGGTGGCCTTCGCAAAAATCCAAATTTCATCCCCTTAGAAAATATCTCACAGAGGCATCCTGGGGCAAGGCAGCAGTATTATGGGTGGCTGGACGGCTTTGGAAGACTGGAACTGGCCTGCATAGTCCCCTAAACCAGGATTTACTATTTTGGGCTGTAATGAACTTGCAACTGTGTTCTGGTTGGAAGTGACTGAAAGAGGTTTACAGAAGGCTGTACACTGGCCCGTGTGAAACGAGCCGGATAGCATCAGCAGAAAAACAGGTGCCCACATCGTACTTAAACCAAAGTATCCCACTCGGTTCTCAGGATAATAACTTCAGCATCAAGACCAAGGATAAAATGAAAATGGTGACTAAACTGCTTTTCCCTCCTGTAGAGGTGTCCCTTCAGGTCAAACAAATGAATGTTGGTCTGAAATCTGAGGAAAGCTGCATGTTTTCTGACTACGCTTTATCTTTTCTGTGGATAAAAAGGAGATTTAAGAATGTCAATCCTGCATCTTCACTGGCATGAAATTTGCTAAAAAATGTGTAAAGGAGGAAAAAAAAATAAAAATTGATGCTTGCAGACAGGCTGCTGATACATTGTGGAGAAATTTTCAAAACCATTCCCTTTAGAAATAATTCATCTTGTGTGTCATATTTTTGCTCTTTTTCTCTGTACTTTTTCCTCCTTACAAAGGACTGGAAAACAGGATCCTCAATGCTTAAGAGTTAATCTGCTTTTGCTACCTACTCCTCACCTGCAGTCAATATTCCCTCTCTGTGACAACCACAATCACGAATTTATTTATACATCAGCAGTACCCAGGGGCCCCAGTAGGGATCAGCATTTCATTTATAATATGCAGCAAAATAATAAAAAAATATAGCGGAGTCCCATGTGACTTTTTTTCATAATAAACAAAGGATGAAAGGATATAAATGGTTCTTCCCATTTTACAGATGGGGAACTGAAATGTGAAGAGACTAAAAGGCAGAGGCAGAAAAGGATTTAGACAACGTACTGACTGCCACTTAGCCTGCATCCCATATCCTCATTACTCTGACTCTTGGCTGTCCGCTTTTGGAATGATCTCTATGTTTCTTGGAGTCTCAGGTTTTTGACTAAATTTCCCTAGGGACATGTATTTCCACCTTAATATAACCTGAATCTAGAGGTGCCCAATGTCTATTTTGATCTGAAATTCCCAATGAGATTTAGAAACTAGATTTTCTTTGCCTGGCTCATCAATGCTCCTGCTGGATTGAGCTAATCATAAAATAGAAACTGAAGACCTCTTATACACAAGAACCTAACAGAAATCAGGGACTTGGATGGCTAATTCATGGCAATGCTTGGTTCTCCTTTTTTTTTTTATTTATTTTTCTCTCATGATTTTGTATTAAATCTAGAATCTGGATGGAGGCTTGTGTCCTTTGCATTTTAGATGAAAAGTTTATGCAAATGATGTTTAGTACACCGTCACTGTTATCCAGACAAGAAATAAGGAATGAAACTGGAGGGAGTTTGTTGACAATCCTGAATTTAGCAGTTGAATACAATTCCTAGAGTGCAAAGGCCCATTTTTATTTTATTTATTTTATTTATTTATTATTATTTTTATTTATTTATATATTATTATTTATTTATTTATTTTATTGGGACCTATTTGCATTTTATTTAAGACTGCTGATCCAATATAGTGGTCTAAGCTTACCTGAAAAAAGACACAGGTGCTTTGACTACTACAAATAATACTTAAGTATGACCATTAGAAATTAATCTACCAGGTAAATTCCACCTGATTAAGACAGAAGTTCCTGGAGAGGACATTTCAAGGATCCAAGTCTCACTGTTGCATCTCCTTTTGTTTCTGTAGCTCTTTTCCTCTATAGCTGGGTTTGCAAACTTTGTCGGCTTTAGAAAGTTCCTGGATTTTACTCTGACCCTGGTTGCAACTCTGATTGTCTTATCTTGCTCTCAAGCATTCACAAAGGGGAAGGAGTAAAACAATATTTCTCAGAAATTCTGTAATCCACAGCAGTGAAGAATATCTCGGTCTAGTGCAAAGTGTATCTTTAATTTCTGTGTTCCTCTTTTGTGCTCAGGAATGTTTCCAGGTATCAGAGTTCATGTATAATGGAAGTGTCTCTGCTATGGCCAATTCAGGGAAAAATTATTCTTTCTGAGAATTTCTGAGGCTATTCAAGACTATTTAAGTACCAGGGACTGTCAGATAGAAGCTTAGTTGTTATCATCCGTTCTTGGAAGTTAACATAATTTTACATTATGGAGACAGGCCTTTTTGTGCCATTTGTCTTCAGTGCTAGAAAATAGTTCCAATACAAATAATAATAATATATATGCTATGGACTAATGAGTCAGATTAGGAGTGAGACTTTCATTATCCACTGTTTCTAGAAGTTCTTGGTTTTTTGCATAGCTGTGCATTGTAACGAAGAACAAGATTTATATTGTTTTCTTGTATAAAGAATATCAGTCTCTGAGCTACAGTAAATTTGCATGCTTTCACTGAATTCCACAGGACCGTGATTAAATTTGAACTACCGATTAAATCTTTTGTTCAGTTATCACCCAGGTTCTTAGTGCTTTGCAAGATCAAGCTGCATGGATCTAATCCAATTATCTTTGCCAAAGGAAGGTTGACTTTGACTACACCAGGATGAGTAACTGTGTGTCATGATTTCAGAGCCACTGTAATGAAATCCCCGTTCTTCAATTATGCTGGGAACTTTCAAACACACATTTGACAAATGTTGCACTCTTGAGAGGCGTCAGAGTGATTCTCCTGAAGGTTGAAGTGTTTCATCTCACCCCACAGCAGAAAAGAAGCAGGTAGCTGCAGCCTACCCATTCTATAAACTACCCAAAACTGGCAACCCCCACTCTTGGGACTCAGAGATTTGTAGTGACAGCATTATGTACTCCTTGAAAGAAAACTTCTCCCAGGTGGGTCAGGGAAAAAGGCTCAGAGAACAGTCCATCAGCAGCCTCAAATCTGTGCAATACACAAGTTGATTTTCTGCTTTCACTCCTTTATTTTTTCTTTTCCCTCCCTTTCCCTCTCTCCTGTGAGAGAGTTTTAGTCTTCTGTTTAATAACAGTCTGGGTTAGCCAGACAAGATAATTGATTTCACAAACCATCTGTGATCTGGTCACCAAAATGCAGCTAAATCAACATCTTAAAGAGTCTAGCATGAGTACGAGTTCCTGGGGAGGTAATAGGAATGTGCACTGTGACTCTTTTTCCCCCACACTGGAAAGTCAGAATCAGAAAGAGAAGCCGAATTCTGTAGGTTGGTTGTGTTTTTCTCGTTGTCGCCTTGCTTTGTCTTTTCTCCCTCGCCTGTTTCAAATATTTGTCTTGCTTTCCCTGAAAAGAAGTAAATTAGCAACAACAGCAATCCTGACCCTTCTCAGTTAAGTTCTTTAAGGATGTTTTTCTGCTTTTCTGTTCCAAATAACATATATTACTATCTTTAACACAGTCTTTCAGTGTGTTTAAGCACACTATTCTGTCTAGAAGTTTTATATTATTTTTTCTACAGCCAAAGGGTTAATAAAAGATACCATTAAAGCTTCACTTCATAGTTTAAAAATTCATGTTTCCACCTTTTTTTCCCTCCATTCCTAAATGACTCAGCAGGTTAACTCAGTGGTGCTAGATTGGGAGAAGCATTGACATTAAACACTGTGCAGTGAAAAAAAATCAGGGAGTTCTTCTAGAGCAGGAACCAGACTGAGGGCCTTTTCCCTGGATCTCCTACATCCAGAGATTGCACTGATCTGTAAGATAATGAACTGTGAAAAAAATCGCAGAAACAAATACCACAAAACAAACAAGAACACAGGAAAATTGAAGGTTTAAAATGTGCTTTAAAATGTGTTTTAAACTTCCCTATTCCATTTATTTTTCCCAATAGCTTCTACTACCTTCTGCAGAAGAAAACCATCAAATATTCAAACTGAGGACAGCTTCAATGCTGAAATCCTATCAACTTAAATGAGAGAGATAGAATGCTTTGCACAAACATACATGGCACAGCACACCTGAGACATACCTGTATGGGACAGCTGCTATCCATACAATTATGGCTCCAAATTTTTCTTTTTACTGTAAACAAAATATTAGGACTTGGTACGATCCATGTAGAGGGTGCATTTATGCATACCAAATTTTATATTTTGGACAGAGAAAACAAAGGTTGCCATTTCCAGAATAGGTATCACTTATGGTCTTTTGACAAATATTTTGCTCACACTGACAAATGTGCAGTAGTAACTTAGTAGTGCATATATCTAACAATACTTTAAAAACAGTGGTTTACTGCACTTCAATCCTGTGCTTTCAATTTGTGGCCAGGCAGCTGAAGATATCTTCAATGATCCTTGGATTCCTTTTTAACTCTGTGAGCTGGAATCCATCACTTCCCAACATTTTCAAGTGTGAGAATTTGAAAGGTTTATTCTGATCATTAATCAGCCCCTCCAATTAAGCACAATTACACCCTATAATGATAGTTATAATTATTGATTGATTAATCTTTCAACTATTAATTAAGAATGTTAATTAAAGGAGTTTTTTCATGTTATTTAAACTGAAACATGACTAATTATTTTATAATTTACCCAGTATGTGCAAAAACTGCATTAGTTCTGTTGTGTTTGCTCTGTTACACTGCTGTATTGGAAAAACTTGATTTAGATTTTTAAAAAGAGCTATGTGTCCATCCTTGCATGGCCAGCTTGTGGATTTATTTGTCTATCCAGGTTTGCAGAAAGGGATGAATCTAAAATGACTTTTACAATAGGAGATTCAAAGTGATCTCATGAGATTAAATAGTTAATTTGAAAATTTTGGACTTCGCATGCAAACTGTCATGGATATTTGAGTTATTATTCCTTAGCCTTCAAGGTGTCTCACAAATGTAAGCCAAAGAAGCAGTTCTTACTCTGGCATGAATGTAAGCACAACTGAGGATGTAGTAAGTGAAGGATGACACAAAGTTCTAGACTCCAAAAAAATTCCAGCCTCTAGTGTACTTCTTTTGGCTATCAGAAAACTGAAGTACAGCTGCGGAAAATGAATTCATAAAGGCAGAGTAAAACGATGAGGGACTTAGATAGGCCTAAAGGCACAAACTCTTCCTATTTGGAAGGAAATATTTTTCAACAACAAAATAAATTTACTTAGAGAATAATTTCTAGAACTGCTTGCTACTTGTTTACTTCAACCTTATACTTGTATTACACTAGACTGAACTTTTATCTCAGTGCTTCCAAAATCAGTTTTTGAGGGAACTTTTTATTTCCAATTATTTTTTTCCCCCAGTACATCCAAACTATTTGTTTTCCATGAAACCATGCTAAATCAATTTTAAATTTCATTAAAAATGATGGATGCAATTTCAAGTTTTTAAAAGAATTCTATCAACTAAATTTTAGGTGTCTAAACTCAGCTAATGACTCTATATTTGGTTACTAGATAGAAACAAAGAATTCTAAGCTGTGAATAATTTGATGCTTAAATAAATCATTAAAATAACAGGCAAGTGATTCTCTCTTACAACTTATTTTTCTGTTGATTGTAAAAGAAGGCAAAAATGTCCAGCTCAGATACATAGCTCTAAAAAGAAGTAAAATCCACCTCACCCTGCATTTTGAACTCTTGCACATTCTATTTAAAATTTTAACTACAGTCTGTGCCAAAAATGTATTATGCTGGAATACACATTCTGAGAATATTCATTTGAACAGTTTTTATGTTGAACGTATAATGGGATTATTTGTGTGAACATAAATAAGGTTGGAAGAATCGCATTGTTTAGTCCAATAATACAACTGATCTTGGAAGAGCACAGAGTAAAGACATGAACTTTTTATTAGGAAATTAATCAACAGGGGATATTGATTTACAAACGAATAGATTCTGTTAGAATAGATTCTTCTATCTATAAAACTTTCAGTCTGAAGCATGTTATTTTACCTTAAAGACATCAAAATGAATTGTTTTCTGGTTATAGTTTTCTAAAAGCTTTACCTCTATTGAATAAAAGAAAATGATGTCATTTCTAGCTAATCTCTTGCCATTTTGGAAAAAAAGACAAACCAAAAAACAAAAAAAGCCAACCAGTCAAACAGAAAAACCAGCAAAAACAGACAAACAAACAAACAAAAACAGGGAAAAGAAGCTCAAAATAATGTCAGCTGCATATATAGCAGATGCAGCAGTTGTACCTCATTCTATTAGTAATGGAGTTTGTTGATAGCATACACAAGTCAGCTGGAAAGTCTTTAAAGCTCACAACATATTTCAAACACCCTATAGGCTAAAGTGCCAGTCAAGGCTAAAAAATAATAGAAGTGCTTCATAAATTCACTTGTATTGGACACTGATGCGCCTGTCCCAAACTTGGCAGAAATCAGTAGGGGCAGAAACCTTTGCACCAAGAGGATACTAATCCCTGAGAACTGGCCTGTGTTTCATGTTGTGAAGAAACCTGCTTCTGTTTGGAAGGGATTGTTGGTTTGGTTTTGTTTTTAACCCAGCCTTACACACCTGCAGATTGGGCTAGAGCAGCACATTGTCAAGATAAAGTCTCTGGCTTAAATCACCCTTTGCTCTGTATCAGCAGCAGGATGAAAACACTACTTGGAACGGAACTTAAAGGCCTGGGATTTTCACTGAAGTCATGATGATGTCTGTACAAGAGAGATATTCAGGAATGAATACAATTCGTATTGTATGAAGTGCTGGTATTGACTTTGGGCAGCTTTTCACTGCAAGTTCTTCTGAGTCCTCATCAGAAGTCCATTGTAGCCAGCTGAAAGAGTCCCCTTTTCTGTGAATATTAGCTGGGTTTGTACTTGTCCAAAATGTCTGGCGTGAGATTTATATGCTGAGACTGCGGTATGTTCAGTCTCCAAGCACAGAACAAATCTTGATATATTTTCTATATTATTTGACCAACTTCCCTTGACCTTCATTGAGTTTAGATGAAGTGAAAACTCATCAGTAACCTGTACAGTCTCCTTCACAGTTTGAAAATCAGTGACCTCTTTCTATCAATAACTATATGGAAACCAGTGCTTGCCAGATCAGAAAGCATTTATGAACATAAATTTGCATAAGCTATAAATCATCTGTTTTCAAACAATCTGTGTAAAAATCATAAAATTGAGAAAAAATCTTACATTTTTTTTTCTTATTTAACTTGTCTGATCTTAACCATATAAAAATATTCTGCTAATCTGTCAACTGATAAATATCCATGGTTAGATTTAAACACTCAACAAACATATTACTAAAATAGGTTCTGATTTTTTAAATCATTACTGTTGCACTTATAGCCTTGTTAGACCTGGGCTGAAATTATCCACTCAGTTCGTGTCACTGGAGACAATAAATATTGGCAATCACTAGTTTGGGTGATTTTTCTGTCTCATTCAAATTGTACCACAAGGTGAGTTCTCAGCGATGAACTGAATTTCCCTGAAGTTCACAGAGCTTTCGTTATCAGCATCTCTCCCTAGCATACAGGGCCCTGCGTTGCTCACACAGACAGCACCAAAATGCACTGCAGAGCTTTTAATGCATTCTGAATAGCTCTTGTCATTCAGGATCCTTCATTTCATGTTTCAGATTTTCCCAGGGGGCTTTGATGTTAATCCATTTCACACTTCTAACACATCTGTTCTTCTTCTGGCTTTCTTATCTCTTCTGAGCATTCAAATAAAAAAAAAATTAAAAAAAAAAAAAAAGAAGAAAAAAAAGGAAAAGAAAAAAGTTTTAGCTGTCATTGTGCAGTTTCTGAAGACAGACTTTAATGATGAAGCACACTCCAGTTAACTTCATTGATACTTGGTTTTAGCCACACAAGGAGTTATGTATGCACAATATATCCAAGGCTAACTGCTTCCACATTACTTTGAATTTCTCTTGTCTCTTTATGTAAATTAAGAAAAAGCTGCCTATCACAGTCCCTAGAAATAAGACAATGTGGTCCAGTGATTAATTTTTGTACATCAACAGGTTTTATAAGAAGCCAGCCTTCTCCAGAAGCATTAATTAAACTGTGACCAAAATAACTTTCATGGGCAGGTGTCAATACAAAGTAAAATGCTGAACAAACACAGGGCAGTCACTTCTAGTTATAACAGGAGTTGCCAAAATTCAGTGTTCTGATCCTTGATCTCAAAAAATTAACTTTTCTTTCCTCAGAAGGCCAAGATTTAAAGTGGAAATAAGTAATGCTAGTAAGAAAGATAATTCAGAATTCTGTATTGTTCTCCACCCCACCACAAGTGAAATGTAGCTCACATACTTACACCAGCCCTGTGTAACTAGTCAAAGCTGGATTCCCAGTCTCACTCCATAGTCAGTGGTGAAATATTGGGAGTTCTGGGTGTGATTCATCCCTTCCCAAGATTTCAGTCTCGATAGGATGAATCACCATCTCTAGGTGTCACTTTCCATTGACACACAGAGTTTCTGGATGACAGCTTCAACTAAAAGTTTAACATTCAGGTAGCTAGAGCCAACTAAAAATAATCCTAACTTTTGATTTTATCTTGGAGAATAAAAGAACTATTATAAATATCCTTAGTTTCCTTTTTATCCTTTCTTTCCTCTTTGACTGGATAAAGCATTAAGGCTATTAATGATAGTCCCCATTGTAAATATGAAAATGTACTATTTCAGGTTTAAACATTGCAGGAAATGTTCTATTGTACAGTTGCACCTTATTTGAGGCATGTTTTGTGGGACTGACCAAAACTGGTTGCTTAACAAAGGCAGTAACTTAATAATGCTGGAAAAGAATTGTATTCAAAGCATCTCTATAGACAGGAGGTTACCTAATAACTTTCTATTGTGGGCCTGTCACTGTCTATGAAAGACATGCATTATCATATAAATGAAAAGACTGCTCTTTTCCATCATCCATATCCTCACTCCCCCCTAAAAAATAAAAAGGAAAAGAAAAAGAAAAATCTGTCCAGATCAAACTTTGAAAACATGAAGTTATTTGCAAATTCTTATCAACTCTTGGCAGTTTTCAAGTAGTTTTAAACCATATCAAAATGTAACTATAATGAGGCAATTGTGACATCTTATTAGTGGATGGATAACTAATATTAAAAAGCAAAATGAACCCAATAACAGCCTATTGACCATGAATTTCCCATGAGATGATTGTTTCTGGCTTAATCCCTTATTTCCAGTTGTGTCAGTAGTCCTGCTCAGCAGAGACAGGTATTTAGTCACAAAACTGCTTGACTTGTTTGTGAAAAAAAGTAGGATGCTCTCCTTTGGCCATTGCAGGTGGTGGTTTGCAAAGATGCTTAAGCCATTTATGATGATTTAATAATTTAAGATGATTTAAGCATTAAAAAGTTTGTTAAAAACAGAGCAATTTCTTGTGAGCGGGGGAGTCAAAGGATGTGTGCAAACAGGGAGGCAATGGATATGACTAGAAAATCTGATTAATATAACAAAACGTTATTCACATAATCAATCTCATTTTTTCAAAATAAATCAGCTGCTAAACTGTAATTACATTAAAGCAAAGAACTTTTCCATGATGGAACAATCAGAAAAGCTGATTTTCCAAATGAAACACTATATCAACAGTGGTTTTACTGCTATTTTCAGAAAAAATGATAGTTGAGAACAGCATCAAAAGAAATAAAACATATGGATGAAAAGAACCACCTTGTTTCATCAGAATTAAACGCTCTGATAAGGTCATGCTGATTTCTCTTTGTCAGAACTATAATTTTGTGTATAACGTAGATGTCTGGATAGTTAATACTGACTTTGGAAAAAAAGACATTTCAAAAGAAGTGAATTTCCTGGGGAAAAAAATTAAAAGTTTCAGTGATGATTGGATTGCTCTCTTGAAATAAGGTTACAGATGTAGGGCTAGAAGTCCCAGTGCTTAGGAAATTTTGGGCACCTACTCCAGAATATTTGAAAGACAATGTCTGAAAGTACAACATATAAGGAAAACAGTGGGATCTTTTTTTGTTTTCCTCAAATGGAGCCCTTTATCACTGTATCTTTTATTTCACTCAACAGTGGCTCAGAAGTAGGTTAACTTTACATGTGTGTATTTGTACATTGTATATTGTATTTGTATTTGTATATTGTAATGTTAAGAACTGAAAAAAATAAAACCAAAAAACAAGAAAATAGAAAATAGAAACAGAAAAACAATATATGGCAAAATAAAGTAGACTCAACCACTAAGATGCCTTTTATTTTGTCCTTTGTGGTCAAAATCCATCTTATTTTTTGACCTGATAGTGCAGAACTCTGGGAGACATGGTTTAGTCCTGTCCTGTTCTTCATGGTGGCAACTGGAATTTTGCAACCTTTGCATGTTTTAATCCCCTTTCATAATGAGCTCCTAGTTAGAAGAGAGCTCTCATCACATGTTTAAGTGGCAAACTGAGACAATGAGGACCCTGTGAGATGGAGTCCATCAGAGAAGAAAGAAGAAGGGGAAGCAGGTCATCAGTCAGCCATGTCTCCCTTTGGGTAAGCTGGCAACAAATGAATGCTTCTAACTCCAATTTGGTGATGCAAACTGATTTGATACAAAGGCTTCTTTTACAAAATAAAATTGTCCATGCTGATTTTTTCACTCAGACATAAGGAATTTTTGACATTTTTGCAGATGTCTTTAAGGTGATAATTGCTTGCTACTGCTGTTAGATAACAGAGCTGCTAGTCAAGTGTACAAAATATCTGGTTTGAAGCTATGCCATTTATGCTGAAGATGAATGCATGGAGGGATTTTTAGTGGTAAGTGTCTGAAGTGTTCATCATTTTTCTTTAACACATCTCAAAGAAGACTGGAATTTTTGTCACGAACAAAAAGGCTGAGACTGATTTTGTCTGGTATGGCTTAATTTTGCACTCAGTGTTACCAATGTTCTTCCATGCCTGCCACTTTCTTCTTTCTTTTCAGAAATATTCACATAGCTCATAATCCTCTGTTCTGTGTTTGGTGACAATGGCCTTTGAGTCTACAGACTCATCTCTGCTTTTGAATAACCTTTGTTGGCCAGATATTGTCTTTCTTGAGAAGAGCAATTTATTTTCTAGGAAACAGACAGGTTTTCTGGCTGTAATAGACAAACACTCCCACCCTCCCTCATCATTCAGTTCTGGAACATTTTATTCACTCCTTTTGCCCACACTACCTCCTAATTCAAATATGTATGACTGAAAATATGCCTGGCCTCACTTTTTGGCTCATAAAAGACCTGAATATTTTTTTTTGCTACTTCACAGTGAATTGAATGACTATTAAAATGAAGAACCAAACACTCATCTCTGACTCATATTGATATTTATTCCAGAATGAAAAATAAGATAAGAATGTCTAGGATGCCTGTGCAGTTATTAGAATTATAAACACATCTAAGGTTTCCAAAACAGCTTGCTCATTTGAAGAGTAATGATGCCTAAAGTACCTCAGAAGCACTATCATTCTCTTCTGACTACATCTAAAGCTGAAGGAGAACACAATTTCTTAAAAATCATCAAGTTTCTAAAGATCTTAACTCAGTTACCCAAACAGCCAAGTTACCAGTTACCCGTATGTTCAAGATTGGATGAGGACTTTATTTTCTGAGGATGCAAAAGTTAATTTAGCCTGGAAAGTGATGTTCTGTTGGAGGAGGTAAATTGTACAGACTTGATAATCTATATTGAATTTTAGTCTCTCCAAACAAGACAGACAAACAGTGCAGAAGTTCTTAGATACAATTGTGATTTTACACTCACTAATCTGAGATCACAGAATCACAGGATTATGAGTTGGTGGGATCTGACTCCCTTCTGCATGTTGGAAATTGTGACAGCACGTTCACGTACGCAGACACTGTCAAAGAAAACAAACTGAAAAACCTTCCCACAGCAAAATGCTCCTCTCAGATGAGGAGGCTGGTATTGGGACAGGAACCCTGCAGGCAGGGGAAGCTCATGGATGAAGAGAATTTAAAGGAAACCCACAATGGAATTTAAGAAAGCCATAAGGGCAGCAGAGTTGACACAGAGTGATCTAATGCCAATGGATGCTGGGAAGAGAGAAAGTTTCAAGAATGTTGTGAAGGCAAAGGTTGTAGAGAGGAGAAAGAGAGAGCATCTATTTTAAAAGGACATTTTATCCTTTAAGAACCTGTTTTCTTTGGTCTGTTACTAAAAAAATTAGGACAAGGATTATTGTCCTATTCGTTTCACCCTGTTTCATGGAACATTGTTCTATAAAAATAAGTTACTGTTATTATCATGATAAATAAAGGACAGATCTGAACAGTGCTATAAATTTTGGTAGTTTTAGATCTATTGCATGAATTTAAATGGATGTTTTTGTCACGGTTATCTATTCCCTTGACCACTCTTTTCAAAGAATTAAGGATATAGAATTTTGATATTCAAATAAACTGCATTTTGCAGCATAATTTCTTCAGCATTTGGAAATGAAGCAGTGCTAATAATAATGATCATGCCAAAATATAAATACTAACTATAAATAATTGCTACTAGACACAAGCACAACACAGAGCTTAGATCGTTTCATAATCAAGCTCCTTTATCCTTTATCCTTGTTCAGTGAGCTGTTGGATTAGGATGAGGATGAAGACCTTGAAAATTCTGACTACCCAAATGACTACCCAATGATCACTCAGGTCTGGAAATAAACCAGAAATCAGAGAAATGTGTCTGCAAAAAAATCTTAGATATTGTGAAGAACTAAACAAAACCAGCTTGGAAACATGTCCAACTTTCCAACATTTCCAACTGAACTGATGCAGTCAAGACACATTCTACAAGCTACTGCCTTCCAACCACAAGACTTTCTAAGGATAGTCTTTAGTCCCACTGACATACACTCCCAAAATAAATTTCTAATTAGTGAAAAGAAAACATGGAATAAAATCCAGACAAGTAGCTACTTGGATAACTTACTGGATAACTACTATAAAACTTCAGAGAATAAATAAGGTTATCCACACTGAACTTTGTGTACATTCTTTTCTGTCTAGATTTGACCCTCATCCAGAATATTGTGGAGGAGAAACAGGAAAGTTTCCTGGGAATATTTTGAAACAGCATGGTTATGTTTTATTTATTTTAGAGGGAAGAGAGGGCATTGTGGAAATAGTTGGATTTGGCAAAAAAGTGCTTAGTCATCCAAACCAGTAGCTTCAGACGTGAAGTTTCGGGATTGTTTCACTGCAACTTTCAAAGATTTTGTTAGCTTTAAATCTATATTCTTGTCAAAATGAAAAGAAAAATGCAACCACACAGTCCTAGAGAGACAAGGTTCTCTATGCTGTTACTCATCTAAATTCAAATTATTGCTCTGTCAATACTGCAGAATGTCAAAACCATTTGTAATTTGTTAATGTTCAGGTGCATTTTTCTCAGTCTTAAATTTAGAAATATTCATTCTTTTTCAACAAATATTCGCTAGAAAAATATCTTGTACTTGAACTCCTCACAACAGAAGTCAGCCTGACTATTTTCATGTGCTACTCCAGTGAAGAATGGAAAAAGCTGCATGAGAAAAATACATTTTGAAAAAATAATGTATTTTACGGATTGGAACATCCTTTTTCACTGAGCTTCTGCTAAAATGCCTGATATTTTAGGATCCTTTCCCCTTTTCATTCCCAAGATTCAGTGACAATTCCAGGTAAAATTGATCCATTATTCTATGTAATAACCTGATCCAAATTAGAACTATTTCAGGATGGAAATTGAACCGGATGACCTCCAAAGGTCCTTTGAAACCAAAATTGTTGTGTTCCTAAGGCTACTGTTCAGCATGACTTTTTGCAAGTTATCAAAAAAGGAAAAAGAAGGAGATGTCTAGGCTTCAACAATCATGTCTGGTGACATGCAGTCAGTTGCTGATCCAAATTTACTCAATGCTAGATTATATAAAGTCCTAAGGGAATAGGGATATAAACCAGAAAAGATTAAATACATATTATTAACTGATATTATAGGATTATAATTAATTTATTCACCTTTAACAATTAGAAGTGTTGGAAACAGCTTTAAATATAAACAAGTGGTGTGAGTGGATTTTATTCTATTTTAACATATAGCTGACCTTCATAACAAGGGTTATTGAGTGAGTCTACACAGTACCTGGAAGTGGGTGGAAGGTTTAAAGTCTTGCTTAAGATATACTTGAATAATCCAAAAATAACATAATCACCTCTGCTTTAGCAATCTTTATTTCTGGAAGTGAATAGCCCTTTTTTTCCTCTTCAATTTGGAGACCTGTACTTTCATTATTGTAGCTTATTTTGTTCATGAAATTAGTAGAGGTTATGCTGACATTATAATTACTGATCAAAAATGAGAACAGAAACAAGGCAATGAAAATAACCTAAAACTTTCTTCACAAACAAAACATAAAAGAACCCTTTTGAAACAGTTTTAAATTGTCTGCCCAGTATTTTTTTTAACAGAGGCTCAATTCTTCACATAATATAATGAATAACACACACTAGGCATTGAAAAAATAGGTCTGTAATTATACTACAGGGGCTTGGTGACACCAATAAAACATTCACCATCACCCTCTCACTGGAATTAGGCTAATTATGTACATAGTTGGGTGTCCATTAATCCTATTATTATTATTATTATTTAACAGTATTATTCATAATGTAAGTTTTCCTTCCTTTAATTTCTGACCTGTAACAATCGAGAATGTTCCATGCTTAATTAGCAGCCAAAAGCTTGAAAGTGCAGTACAATGGGACATTATGGGGACTCTATAATGAGTTAATGACATAGCAACCAGCTAACGAGAATGAGGAATTTTTACAGTGGCATTCTAAAATGAACTGCATGGAACCACAAGTTGTGTCAGATAACATCATTTCCAGTATGCCTACCTAGTCTCCAGCAGTGAGAGAACCACGTCCTCGCAGAGGAACAAGACCCATTGATGCCCTACCAGGGGTTTTCTCTAATGGGAGGAAAGCTTAGTAAACCTTTACTAAAACTTGCATTAGCAGTGCTCATCTCTGGGAATCTCTCAAGATTCCATTCTCTGAGACCAAATTCTACCTCAAGTAAGGGAATAGGAGCAGGGACAGGAGAGAAAGAAAAACTTAGTCTGAAAGAGTCTCAAAACAAATGCCTCTTTATAAAACTGTCCTTCATACTAGATCATGTTAGGTTGGTCTGCAGGATGACAGTGCTCTGTACACACCATGGAAAAGGTGATTTCTAAAAAGTGAGAATTTATTGAATTCAGCATAATACTGATATTTAAGGAAACTGGATTTTGCTCTTATTTTTCAGTAGAAGTTCACTGAGTAATATGAGATGTATATACTCCATTCCCGCATATAAAACATAATAATATTATTTTACTTCAGCAAGATGTTGGTTCACAGAGGACAAAGAACAGTTTTTCAGCAATTGTTCATTCTTTGAGTGTGCAGCAAGAAAGAGCCTAGTATTTTCCACAAAGTTTAGAAATATTAGTGCTACTTCAATTCAACCTAAATTAAGCTTATTGAAGTAACTATATTGTTGCATCAAGTGATTACAGTAGCCTACACAGAATACTCTCTATTCTACTTAATTTAGTGGAGGCTGACCTATTAATTACAACTTTCTTCTGGGAATAGCTCCCTGTGCTTGTTTAAAAATAGGCAAACTTGCAATTCGACTAAGATACTTTTCTATAACTGATGATATTACTTACTTTCCAGAAATGTTTCTCCTTCCACTCCAATTCCTTACAACACTGTGGTTTTTTGTTAGAGATCAAACTCTGAGGTGGCTACATTTAAATTATTTGAATTCTACCTACATATACGCATGATTTACTTTTTTAAAAGTGCCAATTCAGACTGTTTCTGTCACTAGATATGAGTTGGTGTGAGTGTAGATCTCAAGTGATAATCCTTCATGTATTTGAAATAAAACTTTGTAGGAAGAAGCAGTCATAAATTAGTAACCACTCCGTCTGGCATCATTTCTACCTCTGTTGCCGGAAGTATTTGGTCTCAAAATCAGCTCCTGAGTGAAAAAAGAGTCGGATTGTGAAAGTCAGCTGCAACTCAAGAAATTTCAAACTTTTTTCACGGTTTTCCTTTTTTTTTCCCTTGTATTCTGGTCAGTAAAAAAAAAAAAATTGAAAGTTGACTTCAAGGAGGAGAAGTAAAATACAGATATCTTTTGCCCTTCTACCTCAAAAATATGAGGAAAAATAGTCAGAAAAGTAGTTATTATAAAATTGTACAAAAACATAAGTGGGAAGAATTATTGCCTCATTTTTCTTCTAGGAAAATAAGGTTGCATGAGAGAAAGCCAAGGGAACACCAAACAGTATTTCACAGTCTCTATTAAAGAACATATACCTCTTCTTTTTGGTAAGGATGAAGATACTACATCAGAAACAAGGTTTTTTTCCCGATGGTACTGTTTTCCTGCCTTCCTTGCATTTCTTTCAGGGATTACATTTTTCCCTTCAAGTTTCTATTCTGGTTTTAAGCTGAGCTCAATATAAGAAAGAATAATTTTGATTTCCTATAAAGACAAGATATGTCATTGTTTACATTTGAGAATTTAACCCTAAAACCAATTATTTTTTAAAAATACAATAATTTCTTATTCAAGTGTTATTGGTCCTGCACATATTCTGTGTCAAGAGAAAAAGAATTACCACTTCTTTCATTCCCTTTGTGAAAATCAGAAATGAAAACTAAATAACTTGGCATAGTATGCCAAACACTCATAAATCAAATCTGCCCCCAAATAAGCACTATTCATAATAAAAATATGCAAATAGCATTGACAGAAGCCATGCAAATAATTTCAGAAGTAAATCAGGGTAAGTGGGCAGTAATAAATTCCAGTTTGACTGGAATGGCAGAAATTTAGACGAATTAGTGAAAGGTGGGAATGTTTTACAACCAGATGGAAAGACAGTAATCATTTGATCAAGTGCAACTGGACACTGCAAATTATTATTATTCCATCTTTCTCTTTAGGATGAGACATGTGCAGGATATTAACCAGATTTCTTCCAGACTTATTTCTGTAAGTCTTTTGTGTGGGGAAAACAAATGGGGGGGGGGGGGGGGCGGGAAATGGAAAAAAAAAAGAAGAAAAAAAAAATCAACAACATTGTGATTCTGAATGCAAACCGAAACTAGTAACAACTAGACCTACAGAAAAAAAAAAACAAAACAAACCCTAACAAAGAACAACAAAAACAAAACAAAACAAAACAAAAACTAAACAAAAAAAAGTAAAAAAAACCAAAAAAACCCCCAACAACCAAACAAAACCCAAACCACAAACCCCAACCCCACCCCTGCTCATTGCTGTGAGTTCCAACAAAGCTCCTTTCATTATGCTTGTGCATAACAGGACCTTGAGATAGAGACAGACTGCTTGCTTGTATCCTCCTGTCCTGGCTGCACCATGCCGGAGAAAGGGAAGCAGAAAAGGGAGCCCTGAGGAACACAGGCATGCCAGTGATTCACAAAAGAAAGTACAACACTTATGCTGTGCTAATCCTTGTTCCTGGTGTTTAGGAATTACGGTGGCAAGTGTCTCAGGAGCTGGAAAACCAGACCCATCAGGTTGTTCAGTGGGACAGAACCGAGAGTTTCAGTGTCAGTAAGGTTCATGTGCTCCAGGGATCTAGCTGACTTTTGGTTTTCACACTCAGTTCTAAACCATCACAGAACACAGAAGTGTCTCTCCAGCTGGTGTGGATATATTATCTTCGTGTTAGAATGGCCAAGGAGAAAGAATATAACCAGGAGCATGAAGTCTTTTGTTCTCTACCATGCAACTGAATCTATGGTGACATTCCTACAATGGAATCAATGTGTCTTCCTTGCTATCTGGTTGAAATGTATGACATATTATTTGAAGATGCTTATCAAAAAAAGAAATGGACAGTTTTTCAAACAGGAGTATAAATTTACTGTCCCTTTAAAATTTCTGAAGGAAAATAGTTATATATTTCCTAAATAAGAAACCAGTCCTGTCTTCAGATGAGATACAGGTCAGGCAACAAATCTTTATCAGAGCTTCATTTCTCTCGTACCTTCAACTCCCTCCCTACTGGAAAGATAATTTTTCAAGTTATTTTCTCCCTCTTTCTCTTCTTCCTCTTTTCTTTTCTTTTTTCTTCTTTTCTTTTCTTTTCTTTTCTTTTCTTTTCTTTTCTTTTCTTTTCTTTTCTTTTCTTTTCTTTTTTTTTCTTTTTTTTTCTTTTGTTTTCTTTTCTTTTTTCTTTTCTTTTCTTTTCACTTTTCCTTTCTTTCCTTTTGTTTTCTTTTCTTTTCTTTTCTTATCTTTTCTTTTCTTTTTCCTTTCCTTTCCTTTCCTTTCCTTTCCTTTCCTTTCCTTTCCTTTCCTTTCCTTTCCTTTCCTTTCCTTTCCTTTCCTTTCCTTTCCTTTCCTTTCCTTTCCTTTCCTTTCCTTTCCGCACCTTTCCTTTCCGCACCTTTCCTTTCCTTTCCGCACCTTTCCTTTCCTTTCCTTTCCTTTCCTTTCCTTTCCTTTCCTTTCCTTTCCTTTCCTTTCCTTTCCTTTCCTTTCCTTTCCTTTCCTTTCCTTTCCTTTCCTTTCCTTTCCTTTCCTTTCCTTTCCTTTCCTTTCCTTTCCTTTCCTTTCCTTTCCTTTCCTTTCCTTTCCTTTCCTTTCCTTTCCTTTCCTTTCCTTTCCTTTCCTTTCCTTTCCTTTCCTTTCCTTTCCTTTCCTTTCCTTTCCTTTCCTTTCCTTTCCTTTCCTTTCCTTTCCGCACCTTTCCTTTCCGCACCTTTCCTTTCCGCACCTTTCCTTTCCGCACCTTTCCTTTCCTTTCCTTTCCTTTCCTTTCCTTTCCTTTCCTTTCCTTTCCTTTCCTTTCCTTTCCTTTCCTTTCCTTTCCTTTCCTTTCCTTTCCTTTCCTTTCCTTTCCTTTCCGCACCTTTCCTTTCCGCACCTTTCCTTTCCTTTCCTTTCCTTTCCTTTCCTTTCCTTTCCTTTCCTTTCCTTTCCTTTCCTTTCCTTTCCTTTCCTTTCCTTTCCTTTCCTTTCCTTTCCTTTCCTTTCCTTTCCTTTCCGCACCTTTCCTTTCCGCACCTTTCCTTTCCTTTCCTTTCCTTTCCGCACCTTTCCTTTCCGCACCTTTCCTTTCCGCACCTTTCCGCACCTTTCCGCACCTTTCCTTTCCGCACCTTTCCTTTTCTTCCAAGGCACAAACTTTAGTCTAATTTCTTAGGCAACTGAGATGTTAATCAAGCAACTCAAGACCAAGAGGCTAGTGAAAACAATCAAATGTGAAACTGTCCAGGGGAAACACTCTACTTTGAAGTAAAAGAGAGGAAATTGTCATTTTGAAGCCACTAGAGACAGCTTTCTTGTTACAAAGAAGACCCTGGGGAGTCACTACCTGCTTTGCTCTTAGTCAGGCTGGCATCTCAGTGACAGGGCAATTGTAATTAGGATGAATAAAATGAGAGAAGTGCCAGCTCCCCAATTTGTAATTCAGTGAGTGACATTAAAGACACAGTATTATGTTTAATTTTTTGAAGAATCAGGCACTGTGCTAACAGGTAGCAGGACTTCCCCCTATGGAGATGACTAACATAAAATCTGAATCTCTTTCCATGAAAAGAACAAATAGGACACAGGCAAGGGAGCCCAGATGGTTATGGAACTTTAGGCAATCTTTAGGAAAAGATGAGATAGAAAATCAGATTCTGGGATTTGTTTTGCCTTCTGAGAAGAGTCACACAAGAGGAAAACAACGAAGCTTCACTGACGTAACTGATATTACAGTCTGATCTTTCATCTTTTCATCTGACTAATGAAAATTACAGGGTACAGATGCATCAAAGACCATTCTTATTATTGCCATTAGAATCAGTAACTCTAAACCAGAATATTTTCAGCATCATTTTCTGGGTATTTATAATTAATTTCCAGGTAGAAATAACAGTTGTTCCAGAAAATGTATAAATTTACATATTTAGAAACAAAAAGTTCATATTTAATAACTGAAACCTGTTCAAAATATTTTCTAAAAGTGATGTCATGACTCCTATAGAAAAACATCCACAACAGGAAACTTTGATGTTAAACTTCTTTTCCAAACATGAGCTAAAATTCTCGGAAGAAATTTCATCTTTTCTAAAGCCAGAGAATAAACAAAAAACCTTTGCAAAGAGTAAGTTCAGATTACAAATAAGTGATGTCTGATGCAAAATAATGTTTGTGGCTTTATGTGTAAAGAATGTGTTTCCTGAGCACTGGCTTCAAGTTTTGTTGGTAGCCACCAGTGCAAATCATGCACCTTGTGAAGACACAACCAGGGAGTGACAAATATACTGCACATAATTTTGCCTTTTCTTTCTGTGAGTTAAAAAAAGAGGCCTGAATATGAACGTAATTCAAAGCTGGAAAAGTTTCCCTTTGTACAAATTAGAATGTTCCAGCAGGCATTGAAAATATGACAACATATAACACACACAAACACACACACATGCATACATATAATATACTTTCTTTTCTAGAACCTGCATTTTAAAATTGGAGGGAAAGGTTCCAGAAGCTTTATTATCCAGAGGATAATTTTTATTTGAGTAATTCTGTGACCATCAGCATTGCTGGGGCCGCAATCAAATTCTCTGCCACAGCAGCTCAAAATCATAAATATAACAATAACCATGCACTGTCACTGAGCTCAACCTTGGCCATGTCTAATTTGTAGCAATGCCTAAGTCTAATCCTAGTGAAGTTCCTGTCTATGCTACAGATTGAAACTGGTTTGTTAGCAGGTGGGTTGGGAGAAAACCTTTCTGTGACTGGTCCTTCTGGCAGTTGTGCATCTGTAATGTAGGTGGACTGTCAGGGTTACTTTAAGATTTCTTTTTTTGGACCTGTCAGCTCAGCCGGTGCCATGACCATTAAATTCTGTTGAAAATATCAATTTTCAAAGAGAAGATACTCTCCTTTTCTGACTTGCTCCAGTTGCCTTCCTCAGCTTGTTTTTTATGAAAGTTATGAAGCCAAAAGCTGTGTATTGCTATTACCTGTAGTTGTAGGTTTCTCAAATTAATTTATTCTGTTGATGTTTAAATCTTGGCTATCTATCTATCTATCTATCTATCTATCTATCTATCTATCTATCATCTCTCCATCCATCCATCCATCCATCCATCCATCCATCCATCATCTATTTTTTTTCTGAATCCAGAAGTCAGTAATTCTAAACTCTGACATTAAGTCTCACAAGAGTTGTCACCAGATTACAGCCTCATCATCATTACATCATTTGGTTTAAAACAAAAACAAGTTTTAAAAAACAAAACAAACAAATGAACAAAAAACAAACAAAAAGCCAAAACAACCCACCCCCCCCAAAAAAATACCCACAAAAAAACAACCTACCAACCACCTGCTTACCAAAAAAACCCAGCAGTATCCTCCCCAAAAAAAACAAAACCCACAAAACAAAAAATGCTCCAAAACCAGAAAATTGTTTATCCCTTTACAGTACATCCCCCCCAAGGTCTAACAGAAAATCAGAGAAGAAGAGATGTGCTTTTTGAGGGAAAAGTAAACGACACTTTAAATTTAAACAAAGGCAAAGATAACTGGGAGGTAAATTAGGTGACTTTTATTAAGAGGGAGGATGAAGAAAAGCTTCTTTGCTATCACAGCTCAGCTCCAAATGAGTAATTCTGTTTGTAAGATAATATTTTGAAACTTCTCTTTTTGATAAACAGGATATGAGACATTAGATTAAAAAGCAAAAAAAGAAAAAAATGTAGTCCAGTGTGCCACCATTACATCATTGTTCAGAAAGTAATCAAGCTGACTAAAATCCCATGGCAATATCTAAACCCTCTCTTTTTAAATCCCCACAGTCTTGTTACCCCATTTCACTGCGCTGAATCCTAGCAACAGTTTTGTTTCCAGCTTTAATCAACAATGTGGTAAACTTTTTTACTGGAACAAGGGCTCATGGCTGTCTTCTAATCGCCCAGCAACAGCACAAGTGTAAAATCTGTTAAGGTTTGATGGGAAATAATAACAGCAAATACATAAATAAAGCATTGCAAATTACTGCTAGCCAAGGAAGATAAGTAGAATAAGAGGACTTGTATGAATACATCCATGGAAACTGGCTGGAGAGCATTTAGACCTGTTTTAATGAGCAAAAAGACAAGCTAATGATGGCTGGAAAGTAATGGGAACATTGAATTCAACAAAGTATGTTGTGTTCAAACAAAACCCATCTTCAGCTAAACACTTAAAAATAACAGTAAATAAGAGCAAAGTCCTGCTTATATCACTAAACAATGAGAAAACTTCAGTAAAAACTTGAGAGCCTTTAAAAGTATCACACCAGTGTGAAGAATGCTGGGTATCACAAGGAATGACTAGATAGGTGATTCAATACCAATATCAGTATCTCCTCCTGCAAAGAGAATAAAATCTCCTGGGGAAGATTTAGGATCTCACAGGATCTTCTAGGATATCCTCTTCTAGGGAGAGATTTTAAAAACATTAAATGCAGGTAAATGATTGACTAAGTGAAATAAAATCAGCAGATCAGAGCTAAAATATAAACTGTGTGCTTGTCAGTTAGGGACAGCCTGTATATGTAGACCTAAATCATTAATAAATCATGGAAAACATAAGACCATTACTTCCAGTATACTTCGGATAGGTAGACAGGGTCCACTCCACATGAGCCACAGGGTGCCAAAAATCAACCTCAGTCTGTAAAAACACATGTACTTTCCTGTAATTATCCAGGAGTCTGCCAACACATTTCAAATGCATCCAGAGCTTCCCATGGAAGGTAAAAGTAACTAAGCCATGCTATTTTCTCCACTCCACACTTGAAACGCTAAATAAAGTGCAAGGTGTGTTCAAAAATCACTCTGGTCTTATGACAGCCTAATTTTAGGTGTGGGTCTGAGTCCATATTTAGGAAATGATGATAGAGATACCTCAGGTTCAACCCTTGACACGTAGGCAAGGCAGAGCCTCCTTGCTATGCATGTTGAGCCTGTCTTGGCCACTAGTCCTTACCTCATGGGCACTTTAGCAGAATCACAAGTTCATGGCACCCCTCCAACAACAAAAATATCCTGCGATGGAAGAAAAGATGGGATTTTTAATGAACTTAATCTTGGGGATGTAACAGGTTAGTTGCTGATAGACTTGGGAATATGGGTCTGGGATGACACCAAGTCTAAGAACGAGTCTTGGCTCAAAATGACAAAGTCCATGTAGACAGCCATAAATGCTACCCACTGCCTTATTTAGGGACTCCAGCTTGTAAAAGTAATCCATTCTGTTAGGGATTACACCTGTGCAGTAAGCCACAAGGATGAAAAGCTTTGCACTATTCGAATACAAATCTCCTTATTGTGTGCACAGACCAGACACAGAACTGAGTTGCTAATGTGCTTAAAATTCAGGCTCCTGGTTCCAATCAAATAAATCAGTTCTTTTTCAAAGTATAAGAGAAAAGGCTCATTTTCACCCCTGGCATAAGAACATGAATGGGTGTAACGAATCTAGCTCCCAGTAGAGCTGAAAAAAATCTGTGAAATATCTGATAAATATTTGTTCAAATGCTTTGGGCCCTGACCCAAAAAAGCATGTGTACAGATGAAAAGCAGATGAGTGCCCCCAGCAAAATGAAAGGAGTATCTGTAGAAATATTCACAGGTCAAAGTCAAGCATACACTAAAACATTTTTCTGGGTGGCTCTGGTCTGTGGCTGGTATGAGCACAGACTTTAAGCTCAGAACTATTGATACAATTTATTTCAGGCAGAGAGGAATCACTGTTATTATTGTTCTTACTGATATTTTGCAACCCTTATAGTGAGCGCACTTTGACTTTCATAATGTTTTTCCTTGATCCTAGTGTGGCTTGTTCCCTTGCCATGTATCACAAAGCAGTTTATGCTGGCATAACTGCATCTACAATAGCACTTAAGTTGGTATTTCTGTAGCAGTACATCAGGAACTGATGAGACATAAATAAAGACAACAACAAAAGCCTCATTCTCCTATATGGAACATCCACATCAGACATGAATATCTTCTTTCTTGTCCTTCTGCTTCTCAGAAAGGATAAAACACCCAAAAGAAATATGCAGCCAAGACTGAACATATAAAACTTTTTCTGTACAGGAAGACATTAAATAGACCAAAGCTCAGACTGGGTCTTTTCAAAAGTCTGAAAAGACTGAGAGAGATCTCTAAATTGTGAAGAACAATAACAAATGAGTATTTATTTTTTTCTCATGACACAAAAATTATAGGTAGTCAAAAAAGAATTATCTGATGTGAAGTTCTAAAAGGAAACAAAGGAAAAGACTTTTACATAAAGCAGAATTAATTGTGCAACTTGTTGCCACAGTAACTTGTGGATGCTAACTGCATCAAACAGTTTCAAGAGATGATTAGACAAATTAATGAAAGTCCTTTCTAAAGAATAGACAAAGATGTAAACACTCTAGGTGTTAAGATTGCACTGAATGAAGACAGACAATACTGGGGAAGTATTAGCCTATGCACATTCTTGTTCTGCACTATTTCAGACCATTGCCTGTAGGATATTGGGTTAGATGGCAGAAGGGTTTAGATCATGGGGTAAATATTGAAATGTAGTTTGTCATGGCAAGCAAACGTGGACAGGCATTTCCAGTCACACACTGCTCTCTTTTTATAGCAAGGCCTGCAGTACCTACATTTACTGTGGCACCTGCTCTGTGTGTTCACAGGTCCAGTTCAATTAGGCCAGGCTAGCTGCAGTCCTCCGATTAATTTTGCTCAGCACAGTCTGAGCTGAAGGGACCCAGAGGTTCTGGCACTAGATGACATCTGAGCACAGAAAACTCATGGAGTCCGAAAGGGACAGGTCACCTATACCATGATGTATAAAAATACAAAGATTTGTTTTATTGCCAAACATCAGTGTGGTGTAAAATATCTAGATTTACTTTATTGTCAAATATTTAGTTTCCAAATTCCAGACAACACCACTGCTTAAGTTTAGATTTAGATACCATTTTCATTTCAAGCATCTCAGTTTTCTCTAAGTGACAAATTAGGAACTACCTTAGAAATCTTAACCTACTACATTCTTTAACCTGGCAGAATTTGGCAGTATAAATGATTTAGGTTTTTGTTTTTAAAGACATTCAGGTACCATTTTACCTGCTCATCTTCCTGATCTTTTATGCCTTTTTGCCTTTTATGTCACAGAGGACATTACCCAGAAAATCTGTTTGAAACTGAGTTCTACAGTCAAGCAGCCCTCCCTTGCAAACATCTGAGAGCCTTCCAGTCTCCTTAGTTGTGATTAATGGGTCTATTCATGTGTGTAAAATTATTAACAGAAATATTCATAGAACCAGATACTAAACCAATGAGGAATGAATTAACAGGTTAAAATGGGTGTACAGTGCTGATCAGGTTATGCTCCAGCTTAACTTCTTTGTAGTGACCTAAATTATTTTTTTATAGCTTACAAAAAAAACCCACAAAAAGACCTTACAGCTCAAAATCCTATCTGGCAGATTTCTGGCTTTTTGTTTTCCTTGTCGTGGGTTCAGCTTTTCTAGGAGGCAAAATCCCACCCAGATGCTCACTCCCCACTACCCATCAGAAGCACGGGGCAGAAAGTAGGAAAAAAAACAAACAAAAGGAAGAAAGCTTGTGGGTTGAGATTAAGACACTGAGATCACTTATCAATTACTGTCACGGTCAAAGCAGACAGGAAAATGAACTTAATTTATTGCCAATTAAAATAGATCTGGGTAGTGAGAAACAAAAGAGGAAAACCTTAAGGTAGCTTGTTTCCCTCTCCTTTCCCAGAGTCTTCAGTCCCCTCTACCCACCCCCAAGTTACCCAGGGGGTACAGTCAGTCTCGGTATCATTTCAGTGATGCCTAAAGATTTTTAAGTTTTTTCATATATTTGTATATTTATAGATTTTTCATATATAGTTGTATGGTTTCTAGTAGTTTTCCTGCCTTTTCTCACATCTTATAATAATAAACTAACCTTTTCTAACACATTCTTGAAATTCTGTTTAGTCTAATCATTAGGAAGAGAACTTCCGACAAGCATATCTTGTTTTCCACAAAAACTTAAGACACCTAAAAAGAAATAGGGCAAAGAATCCCCTGGACCAGCTCCAAGGGGCTGACCCAAGTGTGGATTACTGGGACAACTGATCTCCTATTGGATGCACCTCCTAGATACACTGATTGATTAACCTTAAAAAAGTTGCAGGAATTCATTGACATGTGTGTGTGAAGCCATATTTTGTTCACCTGGAACCTTTAATTTAAAAATTGCTTTTTTTGTCTTACTGCTCCTAGTACTGTTCTTCTATTGTAATTTTTTTTTTCTTTTGATTCCAGGCAAGATCAGGAATATCCATTCTCCTCTGGAGTGGGTTCCTTTACGTGAGTGTCTGCCCCAGAGCGATCCTCTTGACAGACAGCAGTGTGGGCATCTGTTCCAGACTGACAGCCTCCATAGGATGCTGGGGGGTGTCTGCTGTATCCTTCCTGCCTCCTTCTCCAATGTTTATGTGGGTGTTTCTTACTCTTGTGGCATTCACAGAAATTGTGAAGAAGTTCCATGGAAATGCAAGGGTGAACACCCCAGTGGGGAAGGGTGTATGGAAACATTCACTCAGGAGCCCTGGCTGCATTCCTGCTGATGGGACAGGCATTCCTTGGGCAGCAAAACAGGCATGTCCCCCGCTGTAAAATAAATTACAAATTGAGAATACCATCAGACCTATCTAAAAGCTCTTGCTCTCAGGGTAGGTTGTTTAAGATGGAGGTGAACCATCACTATGCAATGGCCAAAGATCTGAAAATGTGACCTAGAAGATAATTAGAAATCACACATCACACTTAGGCAGCAGCTGAGGGACCCAACATTCTGCAGAAGAGGCTGTGTCCCTGGGATACAGATGTCCATCCCTTCTTGTGTAGGAGCTGACAACCTGAGGGAGAAGGTGCTGCTAGAGGAACCACTGGTCTGATCTCTCTGAAGAAGTTTCTGCACTGCCAAAAGTTATCTGAAGTCAGAAATATGTGGGAACATCATGCCTTTCTTGATGTGTCACTGGCGAAGACAACTCCTGAGCGACCAGACAGCTTTACCTCGATCCACTCATCCCTGTTTCACATCTGTGTGATAAGGGGCACAGAATGCTGACACATTTCTCAATGGGTAGACAAAAAGTTAGAACAACTTTTCCTGTTTCTTATCAAGGACAGAGGAGGACATTTTGCACTATATTTCAGCTGAAAACCTAAATGCTGAATCTGAAGAAAATCTTTAACCATCCTGAAATGAAGGGTTCAGGCAATGGGATAAAACACCAGAAAGGGCTCATGTAAATGAGGAAATAATATTCAGGGCAGGATGCAATAACCAATTATTAGGAAAAAGTTTGTGGAGTCAATCCTGCCACAATGCAGGGAGATGGAAGAGCTGTCCAGAGGCCTCCATTCCAGCCTTAATAAATGTGTATAGGAGAATACTGAATTAGTAGTTAAGGGAGACACCAAGCAAAGACCGAACTGAGATATTAAAGGACAGAGACAACACTCTATTTACAATAAAATAAACATCGTTTACACATGTGTTACCCATTTAAGTGAGAAGATCGGAAATGGAAGCAGGCACTGTCAGGCTGCATTTACAAGAGATGTGTTTGATGGAACATTTCAACATGCTTTGATTGAGACCCCTGCTACTTTCCTTTTGAAAATTGTAGAGTAAAATGTGCTGGTGAATTGTAAAGGTTTCATCCCCCTTGATGTATTTTTATTGAACACGACTTGCAGGCTTCAAATTTTAATACTCTGTCCCTAGACTGCTGTCACTCACCATATCACACTTCTCAATTCACAAGGGTTAGAGTCTGGGGGAAAATGGCCCAAACATAATCATTGGGACACTTTGTTTATCATAGGGATATATTGTCAAAATGTAAGTTTATATTTTATAATTCTCATGGGAAATAAAAAGGTGGCATTTAAAAGCGAAAACACAAAAAAAAAATTTTTTTTTTCTTCCTCACTAACTGCCATGCTCTATCAGAAAACAAAAGTATTTCCTGATTATAGTGCATTGATTTCCCAAGTGCTGCCTTCTCCTTCATAGGAACATTTTCATCAGGGTTTCAGAATAATGTCATGCTTTTCTTTCCTCCCTAAGCCTTCCAGTGTTCAAACTTACAGATGGCAGCATCCTTCTCAGACGTCATTTTCATTGCTACAAACTTCTGTGCCTCTGGAGGAGGCCAGCTTATGGTTCTGTTATGACACTAATGAGTCTCCCATCTCTTCAGCAGTAAACAGTCTTTTTACTAGTCAATATTTGTGCTGCTTTGTGCACACAAACCCCTATGAATCTTGCCCCCACTAGTGAGCACATTTTATGGATATAAATAGATTTTTTTGTTGTCTTCCAGAGACTCAGGATTACTGGCCTTTTTTGTGTATTCACAATGTCTTGTGTACTTAGATCATAAATTTTCCATGAAAAATGAATGCTTGTGGCAATGGGCAATCTAACTATCTGTATTATTTATTCAGTTCCTCTGGAGGAAAAACTAAATATATTGACTTTTGGCTAGTTAGTTCTGCTTGGTTCTTTGTGATTCTACCTAGAATAAAACACAGATCGAGGTCATTTAAAAAGCGTGAGCTTTTCCAGGAAAAGCTCAAATTCAATATTACTTAGTAAACACACTGGGCTTCACTGTAAAAAATGAATGAAATGGGCTCAAGGAAGATCTTATTGGCTGTATTAATATTCTGTGAATGAGGGAGCATAGTACGGACAAAATAAAGTACAAGAGATTCTTAATTTATACTTGTTGCTATATAGGATCACAAAAACAAAACAGAACTCTGTCTTGGCAATGTCCTATGAAAATAAACAAACTATTTTTCCCAAACATGTAACCTGGAGTTTAAAGTATCAGTAATAGTAGGAAGGGTTCATGAGCTAAATAAAACTGGCATAAATAAAATCTACATGCTCCCATCTATGACCATTCCTGAGGTGGAATTTTCAAGAGGGGTGCCAGGACAAGTCTGCTGAGCTGCATTAAGGGATCTGGTCACATTGAAGCTACTTCAGATTTATTACAATATACCTCAAATGAGAATTGGATTTTGATCAGCTGAGTCAATACCCCTGAAAAAACCCCATGAGTATCTCAAACTCTATTTGAAACTGTATTTCAATCAAAAGTGATGCAGAATTCAACAATTAGCATGGAAAGCATCCAGAATCCTGGGCAAATGGTTTTTCTCCAGCCTTTCTTTCCAGCTTGCTGCATCCTTAATTCCAGGTAGAAACCTTGATAGGCAGAAAATACTGCAAGGACCTCTCAAACTGGTAACAAATCTATGGGGCTGGAGGCCATTAAATCAACCTCCCACTTGCATCTACCATCCTGTCTGCATTATGTTGAAGAAAACTTTAAAACAGGAATTAAAACTCTACAAACTCACATTCAATTAATATTATTCATCCTATTAATACTTGCTGTTGTGAGAATTATCAGGAGATAATTGACCTTGTCAGCGCTATGTACCCTCTGTACTACTGTTGGATTCTTTCACTCCCCTCATGCTTAATTATAACGTGATAAAGGCAAAAAGAAGTTTATTTTTCCCTTCCCTGCTTTAACCATAGAATATCAAAGGAAAGGGAGCAGGGAGGCTGGGGGAGGAGAAGAGAATAAATCTCCTAAAACATGTAATCTGCTCAATTAATAAAGTGAATCTAACGGAGTTGCTCCCTGGGGCCTGACAAATGCACCTGTCGCCATCATCAGACAACTAATATAAAGCACATGTCCGGACGTTTTCCTCCTCCACTATTCTCTATACATGTATTTTAAGAAAATAATTCTCTAAATCAAGCTAGTAAGTAGCGGACTGAACTGTTGTTTTGGAGGTTTTTTTAACTGTAAACCACTGATTTTTCTGCCACACTCACGCTGCTCAGCTGGCAACAGTTAGAACAGCAAACACAGGGTTTTTCAAAAACGTGTTCAATGGAAGACGGAATATATATACACACTTAAAGAGCAGACATTCTATCCCCCATCTGCAGCCTTTTTAAGTACTATTTCATACATCAGCCTTGAGCTGTCATTCCAGCAGATTTAAGACTCACATGATCGGAACATTGATAAGGAAGCAATGCAGGTACTCCTGTGTGTGCAAACTGGTGGCTGTGCCCTGGGGATTAGAGAGGAGATGAAAACATCCAGTCCTCCTGCTGTCATTGACGTATTCATCCCTAGATTCAGTAGCTAGCTTCCATCTCCCCAAAGATCACTTCTAACAGTCGACACAGGGACTGAGTGGTACATACAGGATGAAGCAAGCCTTCAGCCCTTTGGATTTCACCTTGTGTGACCTTCAGAAAAGCCTTTTAACCCCTTGTGTGGCTGTGTTTTCAGAGTGTGAAAAAGCTAGAGTAGTCCCATAAAGAAAGAGCTGACTTACCTGAGGCTGCGACTGTCTTCCTGAGCATGGATCACAACTATCAGGAGAAGATTTTTACAAAAATTATGTTAGCATCTAGCTACCTATTTAATAAACAAAGTATCCATGGAGATGAAAGATGTTTACTGTAAGTCTTAAGTTTTGCCTTCTTGGGCACTACAAAATAGCTTATTCTCTAAAATTGTTGCCATGGGTTAGGATTTTCCTCGTACAGTTGGACAGAAATGTTTCCTTGTTGGTGTGATATTTAACTCACTAATTCCATGCTCACAACAGCCTGCATATTCATCAAAACCAAGTATTCATTTTTTTATTTTTCTTCTTGAATTTGCAGGGCAGGAGGAGGTGAGGAACAAAGACAATAGTATCCAAATTTTTTTTTTTTTTTCTCTCTTTCTTCCTTTCTTATTCTCTCTCTTTCTCTCTTTTCTTCTCTTTAGGGGTATTGCTAGGTTGCCCTTTGAATCAGCTGATGTTTTTTGCTGTTGGACTGAGTAAACAAGAAGCTTCTCTTCTGCCTCTGTCTTGGAAGTTCTTTGTGGCTGGAGCTTGCACTACAGAGTTGCCTACAAAGTGTTATATTTGGTGTTTGCCTTTGTGCCATATGACAAATTCAGAGGAATTTTTCTGGGTATTCCTGTGGGGTTTATCCAAAACATTTTTTTCTAATAGACATCTTAGATGGTGTACTTTAGATACTTATCTCATTGCTCAGACAGAAAGGCCTGCAATGTAACAGTAAATCTTGGAAGTAGGCTCAGCTTTAAAATCAGTTAGCTTCTGTCAATGGAGGTTTTGAATACCTTGTTTATAGGATGAACATGGTTAATCAACAGGGAAAAGTTTAGAGATATGTTTTGCAAAACATTAGAGTTGCCTGAAAATTGTGTCCTTTCACAATGAAATTCTCTTATGCAAGAAAATCAGAAATCACAAAGATTATAGAACATCTTAATTCTCAAAAATGTTTGGAGATTATAGTACAGAATTAATGATTTCTGTAGAATTTTTTCAGAAACCTGAAAAAAACACCTGGCAGTATGTGGCCATCATTTTAGACAACCATCCTACTATAAGAGCCCTGTGGCTCTTATAGTTTAGGCATGCTCTCACAGACTTTACTGAATCCAATTCTGAAAAGTACATATGTGATTTGTTTGTGTGTTTCACATCTTCTATTTAAATTAAGGAACTACATAACATGTGTAATGTCTATTTAATGTAAGTAATCCTGGAGGTCTTATTATTTCTATTGCTTTCAGGTAGCAAGACATGTTTGCCTGTACTGGCAGTTTAGACTAGGTTAGAGGGAACGGGCATCAATTTTGTTTCTATCCAATGAAATCAGAGTAACCTGCAGATATTATGAGCTTAACTCCAAGTAAAGGAAAATCCAGATTAATGTTCTTGATGTTCTTCTGCTGCAAGCATATTATTGCCTGCTTCTACTCCCACTCTTTCTATGCAGAATCACAATAGTTTCTTTTTCCATAGTCTACATTCAGTCTTGTTTCCTGTACAGAAATGAGCCAGTCTGAGCATCCAAACTGAGAAATATAGCTCACAAGTTATTCCATCTTTCTAAGCTTGAAGGTTGAAGGTGGTGTGAGGGTGTGCTCCCCCAACACCTTAAACCATAAACACCCATGGGAGCTGGGATGACTGGAGACAGACTGATGACTGGACTGGCAGCATGGCAGGCAAAATCTATCTGGAAAAGTGACCCAGAAATCTTGCTGTTATGTAAACATAATTCCACCGTTTTACTCCATAAATATGGGACAGCCTGGGAGCCACTGAGCTCTCCTGCCCTGCAGTGGTCTCTCCCCTTGAACAGGGATGACTCTCAATGCCAGTCTTGAAGCTGAGACTCCTTGCTGAAGCTGATCCTTGGTAAGTGATTAATGGCATGCTATACTTTAAAATCTGAGGTAAGGAATATAAAGAGTTGGCTAAGAACATATAAGCTCTTAAAAGTAAATTTTTGATCAAGTCTGGGATTAGAAGTGGATGTAGAGTCTTCTTTGAGAAGGTTCTTTCTAAACCTCATGTCCCAACAGGAGCTCCTCCCTGACAGGCCTCTGTGACCCTGTTCCCTATGTAGCAAATAATCCAGTGTAGCTTGCTGTCGAATCTTGTTAAATCACTGCCACATTTACCACAGAATTTTGTTAGCTCACTGTTTGGTTTCAACAGAGTATGTTGCATCTTCTCTCTTCAGAGTGAAATGCATCACTCCCTTGGAGGCAGCCGGTTATGCAATCTGACAGTACCACAAAGCATATCCAGTCAGTGTCTAGATTAAATACCTTCAGGATGTCCTGATCACTGGGTCAAGGAAAAATGGAATAATGTTCAAAGGAGGATTCCTTCAGTGCATTCACTGCATGAGCCATTCTGGCCATCACCACACGAGATCTTGCTCCTGAGCTGAGGCTGCAGAAGGTTCTGTTGTAAACCAGGTCTCTCTGGACACCAAGGGAACCCATTTGATTTGGAGATGGAACTCGTTACTCCACCACTTATGTGCACCCAAACAATGGCTGTTTCAAACTCTTCCACAGGCCACATGAAACATCTAAAACATCTTTTGATGAAATAGGTCCAAGTCTAGTTTTAAGTAATAAGGTAGAATTTATAAAAATTTATTTTTCTGGAAAATAGGCAGAAAGCTATCAAAGCTAAAGTTAACGTTTTTTCAGGGTTCAACACAAACATTTTAAATGTCTTTGCCTCCACCTCCTCTCCAGTGACAGGAATTATTTAAAAAGCAAAATTATGCCTTAGAGCATGAAGCAGCTTGAGATATTATGAAAGCCAAAGAACTGCAGTAGAGTAAGCTCTCTGTGCAGACAAGGCATTTGATGCTTAAAGTGCTGCATAGATTTTAAGTCTCTTTGTTTTTCTCTTTTGATCATAGATTTCCCTCCTGCCCAGCTCTGGTCAAGTCACTTGAATTTGTTGATTCAATGTTAAACAGAAAGAGTGATAGTGCCACACCTCACAGTGACAGAGGGGATAATATTTAGATTCTTTATACAAGACTGACAAAGACATCCTTGACAGCTGAATAGTAAATTGAAGAAATATTGTTAATAAGCCCCAACAATTAACAACTATCCCCTAAGCCAGTACCTTTGCGTTCTCTATATCAAATTTACCATGCATAATCCTTTCTTGTGCTGAGCTCTGCTGATAAAGGAAGGATTCGTTAAAAATTATTTGTGCTATTCATTATGGAAGCCATACAGGACTCCTGCATGACAGCAGCAGTTTCAAGAATCAGTCTGAAGACTTTGGGAGAAAAATATAAAAAACCCTTCAGTTTAAAAGCAGAGGGGGGAAAAAGAACACTTTTCTACACTTCAGTAGGAGCTTTAAGAAACCAGTTTGGTTTTCAATAGTGTCCCTGTGAATAGGAGCCAGATGGTCTTTAAAACAGAATTTCACCCACCATTTTAGGCATGAAAGCCACTACTCCGATGGAGCTGCAAGGGGGAAAGATAGGGATGGCAGGATACAGGCATCACACAAAGGAGAAATAAGAAATCCTTTAAACAGGGATTGAAATAGTCTGTTTGACTGCTAGAAAAGGGGGGAGTGTCAGGACAGTAAAAGGGCAGTCTCCATAGGGGTAAGCAGAAATAATGATCATGGTAGCCAAGTATATAATTTGCAGTGAATAATTGATCCAGTGCCTTTTTTCTTTTTTTTTTTTTTTTTACTATTTCTCATCAAGAAGATCACAATTTTCTTGCATCTGTTCCATCCTGATGATTCAGTGAGTGATTTCTGCAATTGAAGCATGGTCTGTATACTGAACACAAGCAAAATTCATTGTGAATATACAATATCAGAAATCCTAGTTTAGTTTTGATGGAACACATAAATCACATGGTATTTTGTACTTTCTCTAATTAGTGAGTGTGACTCTAACAATTGCTGTGACATTTCTCCCAATTACATATTCAGAAAGTGTTTTTCATGAATATTCTTTTAAAATGGACTTTCTCTCCAAATGCTTATGACAGTAAACTCATTGGCAAGAATATTACTGCAGTGTTTGACAATCAAGGGATTTAAAATTCCATGGTACTTTTTTGTTAAAGGGGAAGAGATTACATAAAAGACCAGCCCTAATTCCAGCACATATAATTACTCATGAAAAAATTTGATATGGTCTTCATTAAATGAAATAGGTCTCTAAGCCTCTGTTTCCCTCTCACTCTGGAGGTATTGGTGTATGTGTGACTGAAGGTAAATTTGCAGATTTCTAAGACATGAGATGGGCTGAAAAATACCTTCAGACCAGGATGTCCCCAATTGTGTAGCATGGAAGCTACAGGGAAAATTATGTGCTCAATAAGCAATTAAATGTTTCCTTGTATGCTGGGAAGGAATTCTCAGTGCATTGTGGGGAAAAAAAAAAAAAAAAAAGGTGGTCTCATTCCAGGACAAACTCATAAACTCATAACTCATGGAAAGGACAGAAATGTAATTAACACCCAAACACCATTCACGGGCAATAAAAACAGGCAGCATAAGAAAAAACACTGGTGAGAGGAATCTGGGACAAGAAAAACTTGCCCTTAGTAGAAGAGATCAGGTTAAAAACTTCTTAAGAAAATTACACAAACACAGATCTGTAGGTTCTGACACCATGCACCCAAAAGTGCTGAGGGACTTGGATTAAACCATTGTGAGGCCTCCTGACAGTGGCTGAGTGATTGTGGTGACACAAAGAGGTGCCTGAGGACTGGAGGAAAGCAAAGGTCACTCCTATCTTCAAAAAGGGCAAGAAGGAGGGCTTGTGGAATTACAAATTGGTCAGCCTGTAGCCCTTGGGAAAGAGATTATTTAATCCTAGAAGGCATTTCCAGGCAAATGAAGGACAAAAAAGGAAACAAGAGCAGCAGCATGGATTCACTTAGTGGGGCACATGCTTGACCAGTGCGACAAACTTCTGTGGTAACATGACCTTCCTGGCAAGTGAGAGAAGAGCAGTGGACACGTCTACCTTGGCTTTCACAAGACACTGAAAATTGTCACCACAGGATCCTTGCAGGGGAACTGATGAGGCATGGGCTAGATAAACAGAGAGAGACATGACTGAAAAAGGCCAGGAAGGTGGCACTCTGTGACATAAAGTCTTGCCAAAATCCAGTCACCGGTCGTAGATCTTCATTATTTTTCTAGATGATGGGGAAAGAACTGTACAAAACTGGGAGAGCTGGCTGGTACACCATTTGTCATGCAGAGATACCTCAACAGGCTGGAGAAATGGTCTGGAAGAAAACTCATGATTCATGGACACCAGGAAGCCCATTTCAGGGAGAAGATAAGGCTCAGGGAGAATGTATCTGTGTATATAAACATTTGAAAGGATGATGCAAAGAAGGTGAAGTCAAGCTCTTTAGAATGGTGTCCCAGTAGGCACAAACTGGAACACAGGAGGTTCCAGCTGGAAACTGGAAACACCTGTTTACAGACAGTGATCCAGCACTGATGGTCTGTAGTTCTTTAACCCCAGCCAGCAGCCCAGCCCTATTCAGACACTCACTCCCTCACCAGCAGGATCTGGGAGAGAATCAGAAGCATAAAAGATGGAGAACTCATGAGTTGAGATAAAGACAGTTTAATAGGGAAAGTAACAGCTGTTTACACAAGCAAAACAAAACAAGAATTAACTCCTTTCTTCCATGGGCAGGTAAAGACACCTCCAGGAGAGCAGAGACCCATCATGCAGAGTTGGTAAGACAAACATCACTTCAAGTATCTCCCTCCATTCTTTCCCCCTCCATTCTGTGCAGAGCATGAGTTCACATGGTCTGAAATAGGGCCCCAGCTGTGTCTCCTCCCAACTCCCAAGCACCCTCAGTCCTCTCGCCAGTGTGGCAGCATGAAAAGCAGAAAAGGCCTTATTTGTGTAATCCTGTTCAACAATAACAAAAATATCTCTGTGTTATCAACCCTGTGTTCAGCACAAGCCCAAAACACAGCCCCATGCCAAACACTGGGCAGAAAACTCACTTTGCTTCAGCCAAAACCAGCACACCCCTCTTCAGCAGGGGCTTGTACAAAGTGACCCCCATCCTTTCAACCTTCTCTGGTAACCTTTCGAGAGCACAAATCAGGGAAAGTTTTGCATCAAGAAGGTCATCAGGATTCCCTCACCTGCATGTCACTCTCCAGCTAATTGCTGGGCCTTTGTGTCAAGGGCTGTCAGTGTCTCATCACAACACCTGGCCAGCCTGAGGCTAAACAGTTCCTGCAAGGTGGTGAGAAGACAGCAACGCCCTAAAAAATCAGCTTTTTCCTTCCTTTAAGACATCTGTATCCCTGACTGAGCAGCAGCTGGAGGCAGCAGCAGGGACCACTCTGGTGGCACTGGGTAGTGGCTGTTACTGCCCTAACATTGCTGTTCTTCAGCAGACACATGGGCTTTGTCCCTTGGCATTTAGTCCAGAGCTGCCATGAGCTCACATGTGTGGTGCACATGTGTGCTCCAACAGGGCTCTGGTCTGTCACCTGGAGGGGTCTCACTCTTGGCTGGTGGAGGTGCTGTGGTCCTGCATGGTGGCAATCCCAGGACCATGGGCACAAGGAGAGTTCCAGCACCTTTGGTACTGCAAGAGATTCCCAGATAGCTCCAGAGCCTTCCCAAAGCACTTCATGCATGTAACATAAAAGGAAATTGCTTATGCACCCTTGTATCTCTTTTCTCTCTTTCTCTTTTCCTCTTTATTTCTTTTTTTCTTTTCCACATTTTGTTCTACTTTCATTTTCCTTGCTTCACAACCCCAGCATCCAGAACATCCATGCAGTAGCACCAATGCAAAGTCTAAGGACTGGTGATACCCTTTGTTTTCCCCCTTTGCTCTGTCAGGGCACATTCTGTTCCCTTCTCCCATTATCAGTATAGAAGTTTGTTTTGGGAGGAGAGAGAATTTGTAGACATGTTTGTGGCTTACAAGCTATGGCTTTCAGTTGTGAGTTGTACTTTGTGAGCCAGCACCTTTTGGGGAGGTTGTTGTGGGAGTTGTGAAGTGTTGCAGTCATTCTCCCTGTGCTCAGGTCCTCCAGTTGTGTCCCATATGCTTCCACAGAACAGTGGTTTAGATGAAATTCCAAATTTGCCTAAGCAACTTCTATGGATGCTAAATATGAGCGGCAAGCAGGGAGCACGGTGCCTGTGGAAAAGCAGGCCACATAACATACTCAGACTCGCCTGAGAAAGCAGCCTGGGAAATCATAAGGAGGAATTAAAACAATCCTCAGAATTAGAAGACAGCCTTGCAGGTGCTGTGTGTCAGTTTCTTGTTTTCTTGCAAGAGAAGGTTGAGGGGTGGTGTACACTACTGACCAATGATGGTGATGTGTTCACTGACCAATAAGAGTTTTACTTTTCTGTACTTTCATGCATCGGTCTATAAAAGAAGATCTGAGGTAATAAATTTTATGCTCTCCTGTTCAGCTCACAAGAGAGTCTGTGTCGCAGTGCCTCGCCATTCCCAACAGTGTGACAAACTCCCATTTTGATCTTTCTGCACAGTGTATGGTATTGCAATGTTTTAAACTCTGCTGCTAGGCATGGGACTGGGAAAGTGGGAATGCAGACTGCCACGTAAGAGTGAGCAAAGGAAAACTCATGGACCTTCTTCCATGTCCTTCGCCAGTGATACAGTGGACATAAATCTTCTTGAATCTTTGTTTTGCATTTGATGTGATGTGGAAGTCTTTCTGGTGGCTTTTCTTATCCATTACCTCCAGGGAAACTTGTAATTGTCTAATTGCATCGCTCTGTACTCCTGGTGTCCCACAGTGGTTTTCAATGTCTACCCAATAATTTTTTCCTGCTTGAACTCAGTGAACCAAGTCATCCTCTTACCAAAGCTGCTCAAGATCTTTCACATTGAAAAATATATTTCTTTTGCTCTAATTTTGTCCTTGATTATCTATCCCACATCCTTTGGCCCTTCAGGGCAACACCTTGTGAGACCTCAGGAGTTCCCTGAAGAAAGCAGAAGTTCTGCTAGTGGTTTTCCTTCTTTTCCTCAGGATCTTTACCTCCATTGTTTCATCTCAGTGAAGTTATGCACAAACATGGAAATGAGATTTGAGGGTAGGTACAGAGCTGGCCATATGACCTTGTCTGAAGGGAGGAAATTTTGGAAATTTAGCACATTATTAACAATGGTAAAAATCACACAACATTTGCTTCCTCAGTCAAACTAAACCACCACACAAACTCATATCTGTGACTATTTTTAACTTGAGCTAATAAATATGAAGATGAAATAAATACCTATCATACCAAGCTTAGAACTCAGGTATCCACAAGTAATTCAAGATGTTAGATTAACAGTTACCACATTAAAACCAATGTTGTTTTTTCAACAAAATTTATCAATTTAAAAGGTAATGTGTGGAAAAGGAAAAAAAAACTAGTCTTGGCAAAGGGTCTGCAGGTAAAGAAAGGCAGGTGTGTCCACCATAAAGGGAATGTGTCAAGTGTCTCCTGCGGGGAAGTGAGATTCATTAATTGCCTCCTGTTTCACTCTTCTCTCATAGAGAGAAGTGTATTTCACTCATTTTCAGCACAGCATCAGAGCCTTTCTTTTGGCCCATGATCATTGTGTGTCAGGTGTGGCTGGACACCAGCAGCCTCACCTGCAATCAGCTGATTCTAAAGGTTGCAAAGCTGGAGAGAGAAGAGGAACTGCAGTGCCATCCAGTACCACAATGCATCCTGTATGGTCAATCTCATTTATTAACAGGAAATTTACCACAGAAAGGACTTTCCCAAAACTGAGGGATTTACAGAACTTTCTTTTCTGAGAGTTTTTTACTAGCTACAAAGATTTAAGGTCATATTCAGTGGCACTTCTGTAGGGATTTTTTGGGTTTTATTTTTAATCCAGACATTTCTTTTATGTTAAATTCTAGGAATTAAGCTTTAAGGCTAACTCTCCTTATCATATTTACTTTAAACTGGCAAGCAAATCAAAAGCTTTTCACACAATCATAGGATCATTAAGGTTAGAAAAGACCTCTAAATCAAGTCTATCTCTCAACCCAGCACCACCACCACCTTTACCACTAAATCATGTTTTCGAGTGACACATCCATAATTTTTTTAACACTTCCAGGGACTGTGATTCTACCACTGCCCTGGACATGGAGGGATTGGGGGATAATATAAATATCAGAATTGTAAGACCCTTTTTTTCCTAAGATGCCATTTTATATGTGTTAGCAACCCCCCAACCCCCTAAGCAATAACCCAAAAAACAGAGTCAAGACCATTGAGTGACATAAAGTGTCAAAAGCACCATAGAAGAGGAAGGTACCTGGAGCTGTAACATTATCACATCCAAAGTCTTTCAGAATTTACAAAGAAAGAACTGTCAGATGTATTTGCAACAATTTGAACTTGATTCTTCATTGAGGATGTAGCCACCTGCTGTGTAATCCCAGTAACGTAGATAAGTAGACATATTAGACTGGAACAATGCAGCCAAATGTTACAAATACTAACATCATTCTGAGGCAATATTAAAATACAGACAGCTGGTAAAAATAATATCTAAGATGCAGCTTGCAGTCATTGATAAACCTGTGCTGATTCTCCTGAGGGACAGGGCAAGGCAAGCCAGGGAACTGAAGAATTTAACACATCATACTGTGTCTTGTATGAGGAACAGAGTCACGGCAAACTTGTATGCAGTATTCCCTGGGAAAGAAACTTTTCAGAGAGAAGAAGATGCTTTTGAGAGAAGCCAAAATTTGGAACAAACTTGCCTTTGCTGCCTTTAGAATTATTGAAGCAGAGAGCTCCATATCACTGATGGACCACTATGGAATAAACCGGTGGCCCGACGTGAACTGACGACCCGACCCAGTGTGTAAACACTTTATCCATGTGAAACTTGCAGCAGAGTTTTAAATAGAGGAATGGGGAATTAAATGAGTACCTGTAATTATCCAAACTCAATTAAGACTATGAAATACATAAGTTACTAGTTAATGTTTCCTATGTGGTGCCTGTGTTTAGGGTTGTTTTGTTTTGTTTTGTTTATTTTGTTGGTTTTGGTTTTGGTTTTTGTGTTTGTTTTTTTTTCAGGTATTTCTATTCAAAGCAGAAGTGCATAATCCATGAAACCACCTGTAAAAATTTTGCCACCATTTCAGAATTTAGGTTAGGAAGTGTTTCAAGATTTACTGATATGTGCACAAGAGCAGCTCTTTCTGAAGATGAGGACTAGTGACACTTCCAATATTGGTTATATGTGTGCCAGATTGATTGTTCTAGTCCTCAAGCAGGGATTTCAATTTAACCCTTGAAAGTGGAGATTATTAAACTAATAAAAAACTTGTTGGATATGAAGGCATTCTGGGGAATATTTGCAGATTTTAACAGATGTCTTTTTAGAATTTGTGGACAGCTAATAGAGGGATGTTATTTGGTTGAAGAAAGGGTGAGTTCAAATGAAGTAAAGAAGTTTGTTTTGGAGTTATCATGTAGACTGTTTTGTAATTTGTATAATTTTCTTCCAATATTCTTTACATAACTTTATTGCTCAGCATAGTGTAAAAAATAATGTTTATTTCCTTTACCTTGATTTTGCCTAATTAAAAAAAAAAAACAAAAAAACTTCAGACTTCTAAACTAGAACCAATCAGTGAAAATTAATATATTTGAGTGAATATATTCTGCCTTTGCAATCACATTTCTTTTGCCTTTAGATCTGTGTTTGATTTTTTCTTGTAGCAGGCCAGAAGTCCACTCTACCCACAGGATTACTAAACCCTTTGAAGAAGTGTTGCATGATTTAACTGTATATTCAGTTTACTTGCTATGGCAAATATGATTTTCAAAACACAGATGATTAAACAAACAGGTGAATTTTCTTATTTTTCAAGCAATGTTAGAAATAGCAGGAGAGGTGGGGTCCTAAAAATGCTCTGCTATTGCAAGTAGCATGCAGTATGAGCTCTTTCCATGTTAAAAAAGATCAGCATTTTTTCCTCCCAGGTCTGTGGTTGGTAGATCTGCACAGAACAGTTTCTCTAATGAGTGAGAATGTTCTTCAATTTTCTAGTTTAAATTTATTTTCAGCGCTTTATACCCATTTTGTCTTTTGCAAACATGCCTGTTAGCTATAATAGGTCCTTTCCTTCTCTCATGTAACCATTAAAACTTCCCTGATGTTACTTTAGACAGCAATCAAATCCACTGTTGCATCCCTTTTATTTTGGGAGCCTCAACAAACCAAGATTTCTGGACTGCTATGAAAATTCTCCATTCCCTGGACTTTCTAAGTAGCCCTTTTATGCATTTGTTCCATTCTGTGTTTCATAGCTGGGATTTCATAGTTCATTTATATTAAAACTTTATGTGAAACTGGCAAATATACACATGAAATTCTTGTTCTTATACTTTAAGGGGAAAAAAAAGCATATTGAAGATTAGAAAATAGTCCACTCTCAGTACTCTTGATCCATAGTTTTGGGGGCAGTTAGTTTTTCTTTTTGGACTTTGGTTGTTTCTTTGTTTGTTTTGTTATGGAACTATTTTAATTGGCTTTAAAATGAAGGGAAGTAATCTGTTACTTATGAGACACACAGATTGAAATTAAAGTACATATTTGCCTATAAACTCAAACTGGAGATTTGATGACAGAGGAATCCCATCCCTCTCTCCTCCCCCCACATCACCCCTGGTATCAGTGAATTTTACCCTCTTACATTTTTGGGAGTTTCACTGTTCTTCCAAACAAGCTTGAGAGCTGTTACCAGAGTAAATAAATATGGCATGGACTCCTCTGTGTCTTCTCAACCTGCCATGTGCCTGGGTGGCAAAGGACTCTTGCACCCAGCAGGAGTTCCTCCAGGCTGAGCAGAGCATTGTATCAAGTGAGGAACATCACTGCCAAGAAATTACAACCTTAACATTGACATAAATGTTGACAGCACCATTTCCACTGATAATGGCATCGGAGCAGGTTATGATTCACACAGGACTGCCCAAAGAACGATGATTTAGGCGAAATGTTCTGAAATAAGGAAAAGTTCTGAAAGGAAAACAGCAGATGACATGGATTTTATCAGGCCACTACTGAGATGGAGCACGTTTTCGCCTCTGTTCTCAGAAGCATCCTGCCTGTGGAGACAAACCATAATGAAATCTCTTTCTCCACCCATTCCTTTCTTGATGGCAGCAAGAGACAAGATAGTAGGGCATGATAAATCATGGATGTGATTAAAGATGTTTAACTGCAAAAAATATCATCTTCCAAGTCCATTTCTATATACATTTGAACTGAGGCCCAAATCTGTTAATAGTGTGACCTGAAAGAATCCAGTAACGACTTTTGACAAATTTTCATGGCCATAATTTCCAAATGCAACATTTGAAGTTTTCAGTCTGATAAAGACTAAATGGCTTTATCAAACAGACAGAATTTATGACACTGTAAAATTTAAAAGTTAGTCTTTTATTTATTTGGGGTACTCCCATCTTTTCTATTTAATATATATTCTTGTATCAAATAAATATATATACTTTCTTCCATCCCCCGATTAAAAACAGAAATAACAAATGAAAAAAATCCCAAACCAAACAAATAATAATAAAAAAACCCCAAAAAACCCAAACAACAAAAAAAGAAGAAACAAACAAACAAACAAAAATCACCAAACTATAAAAGGCAACATTTATATCTAGCATATATAAAGCAAGAACGCAAACAGGGATGACTTCAGCCTGTGAACCCTTTGGGAAAAGGAAGTAAATATTTAAGAGCATGTAGGAATGCTGCAGATGGGGTAAAAAGAAGAATTCTGAGCTGTAACATTGAGGATGATATGCCAGTAGTAGTGATACTGCAATCTCAGTGATAGTCTCATGATGTAAATTAGTAAATTTTTATAGTGCAAAGCAGTATCTTTTAATAAACTTCTTAATGTAATTGGGAAAAGCAGCATTTTCTTGATAGTAAAAACTTTTGTTCCTCCAGAAATTTGGGATACAAATCCTAATTTGGAAATCTAAATAGAATTTGACAGAAAACACAGTTGATATCCAGGAAAAAAAAAAAAAAGTTAATAATAATGAAACTATAGTCTAGCCATGGACACCTGGAAGACTGATTTTTTGCTCTGAAAAAAATCATGAAGGTTTTATTTAAAACTGGAATTAGTAAAGAATTCTTTGAGACATGGATTCACAGATAGCTCCACCCAGTACATGAACAGAGCCTACAAAAAAGATGGAAAGAGACTATTTACAAAAGCTTGGAGTGAAAGAACAAGGGAGAATTGCTACAAGATGAAAAATAATCTGTTTAGATTGAACATCAAGAAAAAAATATTTACTGTGAAGGTGGTGAGATACAGATTGCCCAGAGAAGCTGGGTGGATGTCCCATCTCTGGAAGTGTTCAAGACCAGACTGGATAGAACCCCTAGCAGCTGGGTCCAGCAGAAGGTGAACCTGCCCATGGCAGAGGAGTTGGAATGAGATGTTCTTTAAGGTCCCCTCCAAACCAGGCCATTCTGTGATTCTGTGGTTCTGTAAAAAGAAGCCTATCACAAAACACTGGGTCTGCACAGCAAAGTAGAATTCCAGTCTTGGGGATGGAGTAACATGACTGTCACTGCATGACGTTTGTTCTGTGGTCAAAGTAGGAAGCAGCTTACTCAGATAGCTGGAAATGGTGACATGTGGAATGTAGTGTTGAAGAATGGCATTATAATATGCATTTTCTGACACTTAGATCTACATTTCATCCCTTAAAAAGACTCAATCTGGGGACACCAGGAAAGCAAAGTTTGACTATTGGACCTATGGCTTATCATACTGATGAACTGACATGTATATTTAAACAAAAATATTGCTAGAAAAGTTGTTGGAAGTCTTCACCAATTTTTTTTATCTTTTTATTTTCCTAAGTGAACAAGACGTTATTTTATTTAAGGGGGCTATTTGGTCACATTTCTCACTTCAGTTTTAAGATGGGTAGAGTTTTTTTTGCACTTAGGGTGAATTGAGAGACAGTAAAATGCAGACTGAGGGTGTAGAAACCAAAAGAAAGACACAGTGATGTACAAATACAGGTGTTTCCCCACCACAAATAACTTTCAGGTCACCATACACTGTGATGCAATGACTTTGAAGGCAGTCTCCAGGGCTAATATAGCTGGGGGTAAATCAAGAAAAACTCAGATTCTTGATTTTAAAGACCAAGTTGAAATAGCTCATATAGATAAAAGTTAACAAGTTTGTGCAGTGAAGTTTGACGTTTCTCTCTTCTTTCCAGTCCCTTTTCAAAATGTACCTTCCCTCTTTTGCTTACATGTTTATTTTTAAATGTTAGTGGATTTACCTGTTGGTAAAACACAGAGACTTAGAGATGAGATCAGTATCTTGAATTACCCAATCTGTCAAATATAGCCTAAAAAATAATACTCATCAGACTCAGAGTTTGAAAATCTGAAGTACTTGTCGTGGTTTTGAACCGGTAACTAAAAAATTACTTATTTCTTGCTGTGAGACATGGACTAGAACAAGATCAAAACAGGCTCAAAACTTAAAAGGAATAAAGACAGTTTATTAACAAATTACAAGAACAAGAACACCAGAACAAACTTCCAGAAAACTCTTTTATCTTCTACCACTTGACCATTTCTTTGTACACATGACAACATAAGAGACAAAAAACTTTAGAACTTTGGTGGTTAAAAACAGTCTCAAATTCCTGCTACAGTCTTTTCATCAGTCTTGGTAGAGAAACAGAAGTCTCCTGTTAACTTATGGAGTTTCTCACAAGAAAACTATTTCTGTTATAGTTTCCTATTGCTCTGATGTCAGCTGCCTGGAAATCTGTCATCAGATCTTCTCCTCCCATTTCACATCACTCTGAGGTGTGTTATGGGCCATGAGTCTAGGGATGTCATTTTAAGGATGAGTCATTCAAAGGCAAAAGTCTTCTTCATCTGTCTCTGTGAGCTTTCCTGGAAAACAGTTTTCTCATTGCCCCCAAGGCTTCAAAATCTTTGCTCTGCTCAGTTCCAGCAACTCACAGTATCACAAGTACTCTCTCTTTTGCTCAAAATCCACACTTTGAACACTCTATTCCGCCCAATACTCTGTCATGAATTAAAGGAGTCTTTTTAAACTACTATTGTCCATCTCCATAGCTTTAAAAGAAAAATATTTCAGCTGTAAAGCATCTCCTTATTCTCTCTCTCCTATTTAAAACATAACTATTTTCCTCACTGTTTCTGGTGGTTTTATGATGCCTTCTTCATGCTGATTGTCTCTCTTTCTCTGTCATTCTGGGAAAAAGGAGTAATCTGTACATTTTATCCAGGTAGTAAAAGAATTAAAAGCTTTAGAAAAGCTGCAAGAGTTCATGGTGTCAGGTTTCAGTCCAGCAGCAGAAACTGAAAACTAAACCAGGCGGGCTGGCTCTGTTTTCTTTTCCTTCACCCCCCCCGCCCCCTTCGTCCTCTGCGGCCTTGTCCGGCCTAGGGAGGGGGAAGGCCACAACAGAGCCTAGCTTCCTTGTCAGAAGCCGGAAACAAAGAGGACAAGAGAGCTTTGACTGTACATCTTAGGGAGGTGTTCACAGGTTGACTTAACTTTTTAATGGTCAAAACTGCTGTCAATTTTAGAAATGACTGATAATTGGTAAGGAGAAAAGACTCCCATCAGCCACCAGCAACTTCAACTTCCTCAGCTCTCAAAACCACCTTAAAGGTAAAGCTACCCCATGACAGTACTCTTAAAGCTATCCTAAAATCACCAAGAGTGTTCCCTGGCAAATTTTCCTATGATCTTAAAAGTGGAGGAACAGTTATGGGTCCAAGTTTGCTTTTAAGTTATAACTAGATTAAAATAATTTGGTCACTAATTACTATTATTATAACTATTATTATTACTAATTACTAATATTAGGTCACTAATAACACTTAGGTCACATTTGAGGTTTATGCCCTCAGATGTCCCTGGGACAGTATGGAAAAGTTGTCTGACAGTTTCATTATTAAGATATTACTGTGTCTGCAACACTGTGTGTACAACCAAATGTAATCTATTTGATTTTGCGGTATTTTATTAAATGCTGCTTAATTTTGTTCAGTATCCTCAATTTCTACTTACAGATGTTTAAACAGGTTTATGACCTCATCTTCTAATCTGCCTAGGCTGTGTTCAGTCTTCAGAGGGCCTTAAGTAATTCCCTTCTTATTTTCTGTTCATGGTAGGGACAAAGTCTGCTTTTTATACAACAGTTTTTAGGCTACTCAAAGTAATTTTGATAAAAAAGTGATGAAAGACTAATCAGCTTGCCTGTGCATGTTCTTAATCACCCATATAATCTTGTTCTCTATTGACCAGAGATGTAATACTAGAGAAACCAGCTTGTATCCCAAGATTTGGCCTTCAACTTTTCTTAGAGAAAGAGCATTTTTCATTGCAGAACTTAAACAAGTAGAGAACTACTTAACAACAAATCTACTTGCCTTTATTTCTATTTTTATACAAAAAAAAAAAAATAAAGGAAGTACCAATATAATACATGTTGATTCCTTGTGGATGTGTAACCTCTTATAAAACTATTTATTTTTCAGCAAGTGGCTTTTGGGAAGCCAGAGGGTGACATAGAAGTTTAAGAGCAGAATAGAAGGTTCAAGGACAGCTTGCTGAAATGTGTTGCAGTCCAGTAATTACTTTAAAAATCCAGGTTTAGAGGGGAAGGGCAAATTAATTTGAAAAGACAAAACAAAGAAGAAAGGGGGGAAAGGAAGTAAGAGAAATGAAAAAGAAGCTGAAGAGGATAAAAGGGAAATATGAAGGATGGATAAGAATAAGAAGGAAGGAGAAGGTGTGCTATTCTTTAACTCTGTAATACCATGTTAATTGCTAAGTAAAACAAACCTGGTTCTTTTCTTAGAGATAAAGAAAAAAGAAAAATAAAAATATTAGGTGAAAATTGCTTTAAATAAATATGCAAGTATTTATGTTGGAAATAGCTCTAAGAAAGTGTTGAGCTTTATCTGTCCACATTATGTCTTAGCACAGCAGTCAGACTTGGAAAGACTTGGAAGACCTTTCCTTTCTTTTTCCAGCCAACTCTAGAGGCCTCAGTCTTAGGAATATTACCTTACACAGCAGAGAAAGCAAAATTGCTCTCTCCCTTTTTTATGATTGTTTGTGTGCACAGCAGAGAATTGTGTGTTGGAATTTATTGCTGATACAGAAAGAAGCACAAATGACCTGTGGTAGTGGGCTGTCCTTTCAGACCTCCAAAGGCACTTGGCATTGAGCTGAAAAAACACAAAAACCTCTATAAGCTGACTCCTGCTATTTTGCACTGCAGTGTAAAGATAGATAATGCAAAAATAAAGAAGGAATATTTATTTGATGTAAATTGACTTTGGTGGAGCTGTATCAGTTTACACTGATGAGAGATCTGTTGCAAGAAATCTACAGAGCTGACCTTTCCTTCTCCTCTAGACAAACATTGCGCTAATTTTGCTGAGAACCTGTTTCTAACTGTCTGCATTTTATTCCAATTTTGCACTTCTTAAAAGGTAGTTGATTTGGGGTATTTTTCCTCTTTGTTCATAATTGTGAGACCCAGCTGTTGGGGTAAAGTGATTATGTTATTTAGAAAAAAGACAACCAAAACCCATCAGTTTTATTTATTGACTGAAGCATCATAGTAGAGATAAATGCTCTGTGATCATAATAAACAAGTCATTATTAATCAAATCCTACAAAACACAGAAGTAAAAAATTCTACATGCTTAAATATATACTCAGTAAAGAATGAAAAAAAAAAAAAAAAAAGAGAGAAAATATTAGAGATTTCTTAAGCCAACACCACTTTTTGGGACATAGCTATTTTTTATAGGGTATTTATCAAATAATTACCAAAATTGAATGGTAGGAGTGTCAGTTATTTCACAGCTTTACAGTATCATTAATTTCAGCAGATTTATAGAAACAATGTGGGAAGGAACAAAAATAAAACTTTTTTAAGAGGGATTTTTTAATCTGAGAAGATGAACTGCAACACAGCCAAGCCTCCTTCTTGTTGGTGGTTGGCTTTGTGTGTGCGTGTATCCACAAACACGTGTTTTGCTGCATGCAGAGTTCCTGTGTATGACTGTCATCCACCAGACTCGTTTTTGACCCATATTTCAGTATCTAAAACTCCTGTGGGGTGAATTTGCAGGCTTCAAGTCATATCTTTCTCTTATAACATCATTTGATTGAATTCTAAATAAAATAAAATAAAATAATAAAATAAAGTAAAATAAAATGGAGCAGATAAGAAAGAAGTAGATAACATACATATGCATATGGGGGGATACTGCAGCACATCCCTCTTTCATGGTCTAGCAAAAGCAAAGGCAGTACCATATTTACCCAAATTGTTCCGTTTTTAACTCCAAAAAGCCCTACATGTCCCACCATGAGAATGGAGCAACAGCTATTTTGTTTGGATTTTAGTGAGCAGCTAAAATGATTTGAAGAAGGAGAAATAGGGGGAAATAAGAAAATCCAAAAGGAATATAATCCAATTCTCGACTACCTGAACTAGAAAAAAAAAATTATATATACATGCATACATATACTAAAGTGAATTAAATGAAAGCTGGATCAGGTTGGAGGCTAGAATTCATGTTTATTTGGATAGCTAAACTAAGAATCCATTTCCTGATTTCAATCAGCTAGGAACCTTATTGTGCATGATATTTTTTTTTTCCTGACTATTTTCACATTCAGACATTTTTCAGTACTCGTTCCTGTGCTCTATATCTGTTACAAGATAGAGTTCTCTCCATAGTCAGTTGTTTCCCAATTCCTGGGAACTGTTTCCCTGATATTGTGTCTCTTGCTCTGGCTTACTATTTGGAACTAAATTTATTTGTATCTCAATTTAACTGTGCATAAAGTAGTTATAAATGTGTTTATTTCTCATAGGGCTTGCAGAAGTTATCTTTTATGTTTTCTCTCTCACTCACTTTTATTGTTCTTTCACTCTTTATGTTTCCCTCACTGTCCTATAACCAGCCATTAGAGTGAAATCCATCCTCAGCTGAGGCAACAGTAAACATCCTTGACTTTGTTACTATATATATAATTATAATGTCTTTTCAAAAGATGATTTTCAGCAAGGCACTGGGCTATGTCACTCACTTCACCTGCCAGTGAGAAGGCCTTTGGCCAGTGATCTTCCCTTCTGGAGGAGTGCTCGTCCTCTCAAAAGAAGGATGCCCAAATATTGTGGAAAGAATTTCCCTCAAGAGATACTTATTTTTCTCCATTGTCTATGGATAGAATCTGGCAACCATCTTAGATGGCGTGCCTATTTTTCAGAGCGGTAAACTTAGTTGGAAAGAATAGGAAGAATTCATCTCACTTAGGTTAAGGCTCCTAAGTTAGGCATTTCAGTATGAACTAGTCTTTCTAAACTTCTTTTATAAGTAAAGGAGAGATATAACCACTTTTGCTTGTTCCTCAGGGCTGCTCATTTCGTCCTAAAATGGCTTGTTAAAATAGGCCAGATGACTTCAGACTTCCAAAAGTGAGAGAGATGAATCTGACCTATTTGCTCAAAAGTACTCAACACAAAAAGACTTTGATTTTAGCCGTACCATCAATATAATGAAAATTATAAATAATCACTCTAATATTTGGTGGAAGTTTTTAGAGAAGCAGAAGAAATAATAACCTTGAATTATTCTCATTACCTGACTCATATGAGTCAGCCTTTGATTTTCCACTTCTCTTTCATTTTGCTTCCACCTTTAGAGATTGCTTGTTTAGAGATTCTTAGTTCCTTTGTCATCTGCCATATTTTCACCCAACAAAACAAGCCTTGAAATGAAGGAGTGATGGAAATGGAATGCTTAGCTGCATGCCTGTCCTTTTGTGTCTGTTTCCTAATGCCTAAGCAGACAGTCTGTGGTAATCTTGCACAAATTTCTGTGTAGGCAGAGGCGCCCAGACAAAAACAAACACAAAAAACAATCCAAAAAAAAAAAAAAGAGGTGCACTCTTTGTGTTGGTAGAACAAAACGTGGGACCTGTGTTAGTGTCTGGTTTTGTATCTTTCAGTAGGACAGGGTAAAATGCTGAACTTAGAAAACACTTTCTTTTTGTCTCCCAAAAGAAGTACATTTCATGTTCTTTTCAGATTCCCTTGGCAGCTATCAAGGCACTTTTTCCCAAACTCTTGTCTAACCAGGATGTCTCCATCTCCCCAGATTTTATTATGTTACATGTACAGAGCTGAAGATAGTTTCTGTACTAGTTCAGACCAATTCTGTGACTAGCTATGGAAATTAGGACCAAACCCTTGACCTTAAACTTGGGTTTATTAATTTTGATGCAGGAATGATGGACTGTTTATCATAACATTTTGTTCCTTCAGAGGACTCTTTTTTTCCCCACCCTGTGGAATTAATTTAATACATTTCATTCATTCATTCATTCATTCATTCATTCTATTTTTTGCAGGCAAGAATTTTAAGAACATTTGTTTAACATCCACCAAGAAACTAAAACCTGGAACAAAATTTTACTTTCTTAAGGCAGATGTTTCCTTCCCTGATCTTCTGAAGCCTGTATATTTGATGTTTTCATCTAGAGAGTTGTTTCTTTCTCCAAGCCCTGGAATAATCAAGAGATGTGTTCAGTACTGCAGAGTGCCTTCTTGATTGTTATTAGGCTTGATAACTTCTACTAAAAGTACCTTTTCTTTACCATCCAGAACATCAGTTTGTCATATTGTTGAAAAAACAGGAGACTAGATTTAGTCCAGGTAGGTGCTTTATATAAAAAGACACCAAAGAAACCTTTTGTGTTCAGCATGATATGATTTATTGCCATCCAACATTGTACATATACACAATATTGAACATTTACTAAAGTTCCTTGAAGGAGCTGCAGGCTTTTATGTTCAGTCTTTCTTTATCTTAAAGATGTTGCGTTATCTTAGAGATAAAACATCAGTCTTTTTGCACAGCAATGTAAAATTCCACAAAGAAACCCAACGTGTAAATTCAGCCATCACATATCTGGTGTAGATTGTGGATGGACAGGAGAAGAGGAAAGGCTGGACAATCATCTGCTTTTGCCTTTCTAAAGCAGAGCAGGTGAAGGAAATGCATGCTTTATGCTTGAGGACTCTAAGTGTCAGATCATGGATAACTTACCACCTATTCTCAAGACTCATTTTCTTTCCAGTGTTATTTCTGTTGGTTGGAATACCCAGGTGTTACCTTAGCATTGCATCTTCTATTTCTGAAAGATAGAAACTGTCATTCCAAATGAGACGGGGTTATGACTGTTTGTACCTGTGCAATTCCTTTCATAAAGTCATTGTTATGGCACTTAAATGTTCACTTATTTTAGCTGCTGTTCAGATTTCTGAGGGGTAGGTTATGAACTTATCCCAGGTTGGATGTCTAGAGTCTGTATAATGTTGTCAAAGTCTGATACAGAAAAATATTTTGTGTGAAATTTTAATTTCTCAGTTTGTCTGATTCTGATTTTTTGGTTGTAGGGATTTGTATTGTTCCTTTTATGCCTTTAAGAAAAGGATAAAAAGAAACAATCTGCTCATTAGGAGAAAAAATATATATTAAGAATGTACTTTCTTTGTTCTTCAGCTATTCTACCTATATTTTCTGCTGAATTATTTTTCCTTCGATGGTGTAATGGATGTATCTTTCTCAGCTCTGTCTTTTTGGAAAAAAATAAACGTTTCTTGTCTCCAAATGAAGAATGCCAAGGAGTGAACTTATTGCTTCCCCACATTAATGGCCTTGGCGTTATGATGTATGGAATTTCTTCCCTTATTTACTTTTATTTTTCTGCCTGAATCTGTGCCCTGTGGATCAGTGAATTGATTCAGCTGTGGTGTGTGTGTGTAGTCTACTTAGCAAATGCCTTTTATGTTTATTATTCTATATGTTTTGGCATCTGTGGGTCATCATTGAGAAAGGCAGCACCTAAGCATGAAGATTTTCCAGTCAATTTCTGTTTATTTAGCAATCCACACGTGAAACTCTGATTGTTACAGGGGATGTGGATCAAAAGAAATTCTGTTGGATCTTTTGGAGCAATACCCCCCTTATACAAGTGTAATTTAAGTGAAAGTGGGTATGTCCTTGAAAAAAAATAAAAAACAACCAATGAAATCTTGTTGTTGTTGTTGTTGTTGTTGTTGTCTGGGATTTTTTTTTTGTTTTCTTTTTCATTACGGTTATTCTTTATTTCATGCTCTGCTTATTCACGAGGTAACCTGCTTTAATATAAATATGAAGAAAACCCTTATTGAAAGCAAGGCTCTCTCGAGTGAGAGCTTGCACAGGCAGTCACCCTGAGGTCACTTGTTGAAATCCAGCACAGATCAATATCAATGATGCCTTTTTGGCAGACAAAAAAGCTCTTCAATGGACTTCAGTCCAGGCCAGATAAGTCCAGGTAAGTTCCTCTGGAGAAGTGTTGAGTAGTCTGAAATTATTTTCTTTTCACTGAAGTAAATTGCTGAAGTAGAAGATGGGAAAGAAACATCTTGTGGATGAAACAAGTAATTCATGATCTGAATTGTCAGTGAAACACTTTTTTTCCATCACTGACTTTAATTAAAATAAAACCATACATATAGTTAGAAATTCTTTGTACATCCCTGCCTTATATCAAAAAGCTGATTGTGTTAATTTTCTTATGGACGCTGTGCTTGTAAATGCTGGGGTTTTTTTAAGTAAGAGATGAATAAAATAACACTGTACCAGAAGGAAGAGTAAGAACTAAAGTTGAATTTGAAAAAAATTTAAATTTTTCATAATTTTCCACTTATTTCCCACCAGTTGCTCAAAGTTTCCTCTCTTTAAATCTGATCTTCAAGGTTACATTGAAAGGCAAAGTAAAAATGCAAAAGCCAAGAATACATTAATCAGACATAAATATATTTCTGTTTGAGATTTGGTGAGCTGAAAACAAACAAACCAACCAACTAAATGAAACCACCCCCAGAGCCCCCAAAAATATTCATTTGAAAGAAAAAATATCCAAACAAACAAAATCAAAAAACAAAATGAAAATTAGTACAAAACTACTAATGAGTGTAAAGTGTTTCAAGGAACTATCAAAGTATCCTTTAAGTTTGTGAAGAAAAAAACCCAAACACTGTGACTGTTTTAAAGTGCACCTCTCAATATGAAATATTTGCAAAAAATATAGATTTTTGTCTAGTCTCAAAATCTTATCCTTCTCTTTCATCCCTCTGAGTTTTTTTTTACTCCAGGATCACCCTCCCCACATCAAGAATTTTCACAAATAAACCACAACAAGGTTATATAGAAACATGAACTTACCTATGTCTTTAAGAGCACCATACACAGGGATGGTCAGACAGCCATGTGCCATAATTTTCAGTGTGAAAAATAAATAAAAGGAACTTAACACTTTCTAGGCAAGCTTTTTTTAAAAAAACAAAAGAAACAAAATAAAACAGACAAATTAACAAAAATAATACTAGAAAGATGAACATTCCAGATACTTTACCTATGATAGTTCTCAGGAATATAAATATTTCTCCATGTTTATTGTGGGAAGAAAAAAAATCTCTGGTGTCATGGCTACACTAGTTCTAATAAATTGAATGGTTATGGAGAATATTTCTGAATTCCAGAAGTCAGTTGGTTGTGAAGCTTAATTGTAACTGTGGTCCCCAAAACCCTTTTGAGCCATCTGACTTGAGATATCCCAATTTTCAGATCTGTTTGGTGTTTAGCACAAGCCAGGGACCAGTTTACACACATCCACCTTCTTTTGAAGGTGAAAAGCATTTAATAATATGGACATAGCCTTTTCTGTGCCAGTTGGCCTCAGTACCAGAAAACAGTGCTGGGCACATTTAAGCTGACAATTTCTCTGTTTATTTTCAGCTCCATCTGCTTGCAGATCTATAAACATTTATTTTCTCCCATTTCTAACAAATCAAAGCATCATGGAGTACTTCAGCCTGTAGAGATTGCTGGAAATCATCTTTCCTCTTATTCAGAGAAGGGTTAGGTTAAGCTGTGCAGGACCCTATTTCCACAAACTTTGAATGTCATTAAAGAAGAAAGATCCCACAAGACCTTTGCAAACATTTTCCAGTGTTTGACCACCACAGTTCCATGAGAGCTGCCTGGACAGCGAAGATGAAAGCAAGGAAGCTGTTCAGTATCTCAAGTTCTCTTCTAAAGGTCCCCATCCCACTCAGCAGCAGCCCCACCTTTCTACTAGGATTCCTGTTGTTATTGATCTATTTGAGAAAAAAAAATACACCTCACTTTTGCCCTGGTATTCACAGGAGAGAATGGGGTATTTCCAGGCAATTATTCAGGCAGCAAAAAGGTGATGACCAACCCTGGCCCGGCCCTGTTCGTCAAATACTCCTCCTTCCTCTATGACTTTCTTTGTTGACAGCTGTAGGTGTGAAGATTCTGGTGATTTCTGGCGTTAGCAAAAACCGTGGGACTGCAGAAATTTCAGTATCTTTGGTAATCTTTTGCCATGAGCAACTACTTTGCTTATGTTTTGAGTCAGCCTTAAACTCCATTCTTTAACAAACAGATTTGCTTTTCTTAAGGCTCTTTGAAAGTAAGTTATTTGCTGATGTTTCTGAGTGTATGTGTACGGAAAACCACTGAATAATGTAATGACATAAAAGAAAGCAAATAGGGCATTTGTAAGTCTTTGCCAATACAGGGAAAGGAAAATAGAGCGTAGAGAGCATAATCTGCTAAACATGACAGGGGAAAAAAGCAGGCAATTAGAGTGAAGAGTTATATATTCTGTAATGTGCATGCATCCATATGGAGACAAAATATGTGGGCAAGTCTGTGCACATACAGCAATAAACATATATACAAATGGAAACATATATACAAACACACACACGATGAATTTCTAATTAAGATGAGAACAACATTCAAGCCTAGACTCAAAAGTTATCAGAGGCCTTGCAGAGAATCCCCCTGGAGTTTCTGAGAGCTGGGTTTAGTAGCCAGTAATTTTCAATTTCTTAGATAATGTGTAGGACCATGGTGCTGATTAGCCCTTAAATCACACTCTCTCTGGAAAAGCAAAGTCTTTAATTTCTTTAATGGCTAAAAAAGTCTCTGCTTTTCTCTTTTTCACCTTCAGAAGCTCTTGGTTAATTGAGATCTGGACTTGGTATTTATTTTTGGGTGCTGAGGATAAGCAAGGGTAGTCCTGTAGAAATAAAATGCAAGGGGGTCTCATATTTGGGGAATTGGTTTTTCTAGTGGAGAAATGATACATCATTTTAATTCCTGCATTTTTAAAGTGACACCTGGGGTTTTTAATCTCGAGTCTCCCTTTGACATTAATGGGAGTCATGTTGCTGAAATGAGCACGTGATGCTTTGATAATTGAAAGGAACCGTGTGTGATAGAATCATAGACACTAGAGAGGTAAAATACCTGTTCCACTAGGAGATCTTGCCAATTCTCTTTCTAACTCAGGAAATTAAGAGATTTACAGCTTGTTTATTAATGTAGTTTAGCCCATCTATAAATGAGACAGAATAGCTCCTTTCACTAGAAGATTTCTGCACAGGATAAATAGACTTTATCAAGTGGAAATGTTCTGTTTCTTAATCTCTTTCTATCACTTGTTATTTTTTTTGTGACCTGTGAGTAACTGCTCTCACACCACATAATTTACAACATTTTGTATGTTTTCAGAGGCTTACCCAGCTTTCCCCCTGCCCCTATTTTGTTGATTTGGTTATTTTAATCTACAGTTTTTATAAGTCAAGCCTGAAAGTCCCTATAGGAATTTTTCCTATTTCTTTTTCCCTAACTACTCCAGACTCTTGGAATATTTTACGGAGACTGAAAGAAAAACTTTTAGCCCTGGTACTGAGGAATCCATTAAAAATACCAGGTGGAGTAAGACAGTGCAAAGGGGTCTCAGAGATGATCTGAAGACCATATTGAACTATGAAGGTGTTTATTTCCTGGGTTTATGAAGTCCATAAAATCCATGAAAATAGTGTGCACATTCTTCTATAAAACCCCTTTTTATTTCCAACAAGTAGTTCAGATAGTAACATCAAACATTTTTGGAGATAATAAGGTCCTTGACCCCTTCAGAGTCCATTACTGTGTATAGTGCAAGAAAGAAGGAACTGAGAATCACGATCCTGTGGTTTATATATTGCTTGTATTGTCTGTTTGTTTATCAGCTTTCTCACTTCTCAACCCTGTCTGCTGTAGGGCCATGACAATTGCTCATCAGTAAAACAAAACATCATTATATATATTTACACTCCCTATTCATCCTCTGAAAAAATCTTGTACATATTTAAGCAGAAAGAAGGAAGAAAAATGAAGATAATATACTCTTTTATGATTTGTACAAGGCAAAACAAAAGGAATTTACTGCAGCAACATTTCTGCAGTTCACAATGTAGAAAACACAACAGGACTTCAGAAAGAAAAAAACAAACAAAATTTGAGCATGCATTTTTAAAGCATACCAAAAAAATCTCAGGAAATTAATTGGGAAAAATAGTTATTAAAGCACAGCTGTGGTCTCCACCACAAATAATTTAAACATTAAAAGTTAAATTTTCAGTCTTTTAATGTCCATTTTTTCATGCATCCCATGAATCACACTTTCTGGTTGCTGCTTTATCATATTTGCATCAAAAGGCCATGGAAGTAACTAAAGCATAATGGCAGTGGAAGCTAAAATGGAGACATTTTGCATGAAAAAAAGTGTGAGAATTTTCATATTCTTCCAGTTAATTATCAAGCAGCCCCGCAGTCCTGTGCGCCTGATGGGAACAATACTTTCTTGCTTTACAGTTAGGGGCATTCAGGTGTTAAGAGGACAGGCTATTGTAAAAGAAAAAGCAGGAATGGGTATAATTAATTTGTCTAAATCTACTCTCAGAATATGGATTCAGAATAACAGTATTTCTCTTAAGTACCAGCAGCCTACCAAGAGGCCACATTATGATCCTGAATATGCCCTGTAATTCACCCTTGAAATATGCTTGTAGGACTATCTCAACTTTTAGTAACGCCAAGAGCTGTGGGCCTACCTACCTCTGTTAATTTCTGCATATTAGCCACGGGTGTCTTCTTTAACAGCAAAATGCAGCACTGAGAGTGGAATCATATCGCTTTTAGAAAGAGCCCTGAGTAAGATGTACTTGCCAAAACAAAAGCAAGAGCTTTGGCTTCATCTCCCTTTTTGTTTCAAAGAATTCAAAACTTCATCTCCTACTTCCCCTGCAAGTTTCCTACTAACAAACTCCAAGGACTGAAGAGACAGGGGGGTGATGCAACACCCTTAGGTCTGAGAATAAGTCGCTCTTCAGAAAAGAAAACAAGTAATGAATCCAGGTGAGTGGCATGTGGTTTCAAACACTTTGGCCAGACAGTTAGGAGAGGGAAATATGTACCAGGAGCAGCTTGTCAAGTATTTCCCTCTGGATGTCTAAATATAAGCAGAAGAAATGTGTTCATGTGTTCTAGACAAGAAGGGTGTTTCCAGTGTCTGTCTAACATGAAGTTCCTTTAGTATCAGAAGAATTTAAGGCAAGAGCACTCTTTTCAGCATAATATCTTAACCATTTCTCACCATCCCCAAACTCCATCTTGCTCCTCGTTCGTGCCATATTTCCTGTTTCCTTTCTGAACAATGAGACGGGGTTTCACAAGAAGTATTCTTGGTGGTGTAAGATGAAAACTTCAGTTTTTTTAACAGCAAATCTTCACTACAAAAATCCTACTCTCTTGTATAGTTTGAATTAGAGGAATTGCTCAGGTAAATTCTAGTTCCTGCATGGGTAGAAGTGCTTAAATTTTCATACATAACAATAAGTGTTTCCCATTGTCTATTTCTAATATTTTACTCCACATACAAGTGTTTGGGCATCCCACAGGTTCACATCACTTATTTCCACTGCAATAATCAACAGTCATAAGCACACAGTCCTTAGACCCTGTGGCTAATGTGTTTGGGACTGTCTCTTCACATTCAGACAAACATATAAAATATTTATTATGATTGGACTGTCCTTAGTGAAAACACTGGAACACAGAAGCTTTAGCCTATAGAATTGGGTACAGTGAATGGGAAAACAGAGCTAGAGCTGTGGTTAGACCTCCGCCACTATGGTTCCCAATTCTTCCTGACATGAATACTAGTGAGAACAGAAATGGTTCTGGTACCACAATGACAGAACATGCAATCCATAGACTATATAATACTTTTCTTTTATAGCTGTGTCAATGCAATTTTCTTTTGGTGATGTTTTGAAGCTTGAACGTTAAATATGAGGCTCTGAACACCTCTAGTATTGAAGATTTAGCTCAGTAAAAATAATAGCATGAAAACATCTAGTCCATTCTCCTGAGTTTTCATGGTCTATTTCTTTGCTTGCAGCAAACTTGGATAAAAGTATTTACCTCTTAAATGTTTACCTAATACAGTATGAAGAGTTGACCTTAAATGGTCTTTACAGCTCATGGACCATAAAAATAAAATTTTGACTGAGCAATTTTTATTCCAACAAAACCAATGACTGTAGAAAACTATGTTTTTTCCGACTCTTATCCTAAGAATACAAGTAATATTATCTTGTACAATTACTATCACTTGCAGACATCCACTCTCACTTTTTGATTTAACTTTAAAGACACAGGCATCATTTCTGGTAGGAAGGAAGAAAGGCTGAAGTTACTAGACAGTGTTGTCTTTACTTCTGGAGTCCGTGAGCAAGACCTGGATTCTTGTGTTTCTTTACCTCATGTCTTCTGTGAGTGCAGCTTTTCACCCATTCCTTGCCCTCACAAGAATTTAGCTTAATTACAGAGCCAATCTCCTATAAGCAGCATTTCAAATCTAACAATTGCCTTTTTTATCTCTCCTCCCAAGCTAACCTCTATGTTAAAATACTGTCCATCCCCTGGTGAACCACACCAGGACAGGGGCTGCAGCCCACAGGCAATCCATGCCAGGGAAAGAACAACCTAAGGGACTGCAACCATGGGACACTCCACTAGTCATTCAAGAAATGGATGTTTTCCAACATGTCTGACTTTACAGCTTTTTCCCTTCTTTTAGCTTTTTCAGGAGGATCAGGTATTTCTAATGAACAATGAGCCTATACATATGCTTGTTATTTATATTAAATTTTACATACATATATATATTTATTTGTTAAGCAAAAATAAAAATGCTATATTCATACAGTGGTCGCTTTCCTTAGGATTTGTGACGAGAATCCATTACCAAGAGAAAAAGTGCAATGCACTTGAAAAGAATTTTTTCTCTCTTTCACAGCTGGTCCTTTGATCTACTCTTTTCATGTTTCTAGGTTGTTTTGTTTTGTTTTGTTTTGTTTTTACTTCCCCTTTCAACTCGAAGCATAAATGATGAATTCTGATGTGACAGAGTTTTGCCCTATTCAAAAACCAATAACATGGACTCACAAGCCCTTGCCAGTTGTTTATAATTTGTAGGTCAGACATTAAACTTTTTTTTTTTTTTTTTTGAGGAAAGAGTCATACTTTGTGGCCACTGAATTCAGGGTAAATAACTTCTGCAATGCTCCCGGTTTTAATATAAACCACTGTGAGACTTGATGCAAACATCTTTTCCTGATATTGAAATCTCTTCACTTTTTTTGAAAAAAAAAAAAAAAAAAAATTACCGTATGACTGATACTAATTCAGTTTAGTTTCTCCTGAAATAGTTGATTTTGTCTGTCTGTCTATCTGCACAGAAATATACAATGAACCAACTGAGGAATATCTTCATTTTTAGAGATGACCCTGTCAAAATCAGAATAGTGAACAATCCTGAAGAACAGCTTTGCTTATGAATATGTACTAAATTTTGGGGATCAATTTAAACCATATTCAGACTGAATTTCCATGCCTTTGCTGAAGCAGATCTATGGTTTGCCTAAGGTATTTACAAGGCATTGAAGCTGCAGAGACTAAACTGACAGGATATGGCTGCAGCACATTGCTTTATTGCATTTTTTTTCAAACTGGGAGATTGTTTGCCTGTAAAAAAGCTGGTGATTACAAAGGAAACAACATGAAAAATGCTTCAGGACATTAAAAATCAGGTAAAAAAAGATATCACACTGAGCTTCTCTCTTCCAGATTATAATAAAATTGGGTAAACTATACACCGTGACTAATTTATTCAAAAGTTTCCCCTTCATGGGCTCATGAATTTATATTCAAACAGATTTGGATTTCTACAGATTTCTTACTCAATGTCACAATTACTGAGATAGTTGTACTTTTAATCCTTTTTTGGGGACTTTCCCTTTGATTCTTATAGTGTGCATATGGTTCTGAGAGGAGATGAATTACAAGATGCTATTGTCATGGAGTAGTGAGGATGGATCTTTATGGGATTGTTATTTCCTAGCTCCCTTGCTGCATACCAATACTTTGCAGCTCTCACTTTCAGTTTAGATTTTGTCTATAAGAAGTTGCTTATCTTCCATAATTTACTGATTTATCTGAATGAATCCAGGCCCTAGATCTTACTTAAGATCTAGGTGTCATAGAGTGCACTGAAGCATCCTGAGATAATTAGTAAATAACTTTAAAGTAGGATAAATGCCTAATATGGAAACCTTTGAAGCATTTAACGCTGTGAACAAAAATGTGCCTTATTAGCCTTATCACTCAAAGACAGGGCAGATTGATGGGAGACTCTCAGCAGCTTAGGCAGCTGGACCCAAAATAATTCCAGTTTGAGGATGGGTGGCCTGATTTACGGAAGGTTCCACAATTGGAAATACAAACTGTTTCCCTAAAGCATTCAATACCTCATGTTCCACAAAGTAGTAGAGTATGACCACCAGGCCAGGAGTTACTTGTACCTGATGTACTCCAAACACAGCGAAAACTTGTTCCTGTTTGCCCCACTATTCTATATGCAATTGAAAAAACCTCATGGATCCCACACTCTTAACAGCTGAGTGTTGAGGTCTAAGTCTCACAAAGTATCTCCAATTTTTAATTTAACACTGGCTTGACTCTGCATTCCCTACCCACTCTACCCACCAGTTATTTTCAGCTCCTCTGGAACCCAGCATAATCTACAAAAATACCTGGACCAACATGGGGAAGATCTGATAAAGGACATTTCTGTAAAAGACCTCTCCATATTGTAAAGAGTATACTAAGATGTATGTATCAGAAATTCCTTCTTCACTTTTCCAAATGATTTCCTGAAAGTCTAGTTATTAAATTAGTTTGCTTCATACATATAAACAAACTAAACATCAAAATAAGCAGGTCATAGCAATAATATTTAAAAATTATTAAAAGAAACTTTAAATCCATCACACTAATGATTACTGGCTAAATAGTTTATTTAAATACTCTGCAGTCCATAAAAAGCTTATACATTATTATCAACATTTTTTATACAAATATTATGTTTCTTAGTAATTTAATATCAACACTAATTGTTCACTTAGACTGCTTATTATTGGTTTTGCTTCTTGGATGACAAACAGAGGAGAAATCAAATATTCTGTGACATCACAATCAGACTTCTGTTAACACTGACTACACAGTTGCCAGGATATCCCTTAAAATCAAAACTGCCAGCCAAATAAAAGCTAAATAAATAAAGACTGTGATAATAAAAGAGTCATTAGGGTATGTAGACGAGCCAATCATGACTGACACCAAGGTTTCTTTGTCTTACATAATTTCCCAGAGTCTTTGCCTCAAGGGCACAGTTACTTCATAGCTAGGACAACCTACATGCAAATAATTGAGGATTAATTTCAGGTACCCAAAAAGTATGTATATATTTTCACACAATTGTTTGTTTTATCTTGTTCTTAGAAGGAACTTATGAACTTTGTTTTGTGAAGAGACAGAAGGATTTATCTATACTGTACAAAAAAAGTGTGTAGTGTATACCTGAATGAATACTTACAAAGAATGTTTCTATTTCCATCTCCCACAGCTGGTTCATTCTCAGCCCATTCTGGCAGTGAAAGAGGAACATGAGCAAATGACAATTGGTTGACAGGGCTGTAAAAGGCTCAGCACACCACAAATATAAAAATCATCCTTTGACAGCATCCACACAGGAAGAACTATCACTGCTTTAGATGGTGGAGGGAAGAGGAAAAAAGAAGAGAAAGGAGAAATAAAGAGAGCAGAACTTAATTATTCTTTCACAGAAAATTGGGATAACAACTGAGGAATACATTAGTACTGTGTGTAACTGAAGGAAAACTTAATTGTTGCTATTGATGCTGAGTGGATAACTGAAGAACTAGTTTTCAAGGGGTTTTATAATTTAACTTCTCCCTTCCCTAAACAAATATTTTAAAGAAGGAAGGAAGGTGTTCTTTGTCTAAAGAGTTGTTGATCTGTTCTTTTATCCAGAGATGTGTATTGTCTTCTTTTTTGTTTTGTAAGATAAATTATAAGAGGTGACACTAAAATTTTGTTTACAAAGCATTGATATTTTTTAAGCTTTAACAAAAGACATATTTTATACCCTACTGGTGAAAGAGTTGCCAGAAGGAAGGTATTACTTATTAATAAGTTTTCTAAAATATCTTGGTTTTTACACAAAGGTACCTTTCCCCCAAAGACTTAACTCACAATTTTACTTCTCAATTCTTAGCCTTATATATACTATATATATTATATACTGAAGTTATATGATAGGAACACCCATAAAACACACATAAACAAAAAAACAAAACAAACATAATAAAATAAAAATAATAAAAAAAAACAACCAACAACAACAACAAAAAAATTACAATGAGAGTCAAATACCAGTTTAGGGTATAGTTCTGCAACCTATGACTAAAACATCTTCCATGATGAAATTCTCTCAAATTTACCACCTGGAAATGTATTCACACTCGGAGCAGATCACTCATTCACTCATGGATTGGATAGAACCCTTATTTGCACTGCTGCAAATCAGGGACAATCAATTCACTTGTCCTTTTTCTTTAGGAAGGAGATTGTTTATGAATCTAATTTGAATCCAGTATGTGCAAAGAGTGGCATCATTCCTGTAATGATATAATCAGTGGGTAGTTTTCACACAAACTATGTCATATGTCACTATAGTCGCTATGTCCTTCAAAATTTTACTTGCTCTCATTGTTTTATCAGAATCTATTAGAAGATCTTGAGAAAATGACAGTTTAAGAATATCGTTGTTCATGTCTCATTACAGTTCACAGAAAATCCCAAACTAATTCACAGTCTATTGAGTTTTCTGTTAAAAAACACCTGGTGGGAACTACTCAGTAAATGCAGGAGGCAGAATTCTAGACCAAAAAAAAAAAAAAAAAGCAAAAAAAAGCCTGTCATATTCAAGCTCAGGGTGGGATCCTTGAAAGAAAAACAATTAGATTTCAAAGGGATGAGACAATTAGGCCAGTTTCTGATTTCTATAACTTTCAACTGTACATGCAGGCTGGAAAGGAAAAAGGAACATTGGAATAATGGTGGAAGAAAACAAAGAGACTGAAAAGTTAACTACATAGAAACGGTGTTCTTGATCTTGAAATGCCTCCAGTGCTGGCAATTGAGTAATTTAGAAAATTGGTTCAATTAAAAAAAAAAAAGCTGTGAGTTTGTGAATAGGGCAAGAGATGGATGTAGCAGAAATCAAAGGAGAGTCATGAGAGTTGTAAGCATAATAACCAGGACAGTAATTTTATGCTGAAATGAGAGTTTCAGAGCTCGTATGTATCTCCTATATGGAGCTAGACCATATGCAATTGAGGATTGAAGAAATAATTTGAAATTGTCACTGAAGAAGATAAAGAAAACTCACAGTAGATCATTAGCTCATCATCATTAGATAATATTTGAGTCAGAATGAGGTGAAATCTTAGATCTTTAAGGTTGGAAAAGACCTCCAAGATCACCAAGTCCAATCCAGCCCTAACACCACAACTAAACCATGGCACTGAGTGCCACATCCAGTCCTTTTTTAAACACATCCAAAGGTGGTGACTCCACCACCTCCCTTGGCAGACCATTCCACTGCTTTATCACCCTTTCCTAAAAAGCTTTTTCCTAGTATCCAACCTATATTTCCCCTGATGCAGGTTGAGACTGTGTCCTCTCGTTCTGTCAGTTGTGCCTGGAGAAAGAGACCAACCCCATCTGACTACAAACACCTTTCAGGGAGCTGTAGAAAGGTCACCTCTGAGTCTCCTTTTCTCCAGGCTAATCATCCCCAGCTTCCTCAGCTGTTTCTCACAGGGTTTGTGTTCCCAGCCCCTCACCAGCCTCGTTGCCTCCTCTGGACTCTCTCAAGAGTCTCGAGGTCCTTCCCAAACTGAGGGGCCAGAACTGGACACAGCACTCAGGTGTGGCCTCACCAGTGCTGAGTACAGGGGAAGAATGACCTCCCTGCTCCTGCTGGCCACACCATTCCTGATCCAGCCCGGGGACCATTTGTCTTCTTGGCCACCATGGCACAGGGCTGGCTCATGTTCAGCTGCTGTCACCAGTGCCCCCAGGTCTCTTTCTGCCTGGGCACTTTCAGCCACACTGTCCCCAGCTTAAAATTTTGCAGGGAGTTGTTGTGGCCAAAATGTAGGACCTGGAACTTGGACCTATTAAACTTCATCCTATTGGACTCTTCCCACCCATCCAACCATTCTGGAATGGTCTCTCTGCAAGCCCTCCTACCTTCCAACAGATCAACATTAAGCTGCCAGCTTAGTGTTGTCTGCAAATTTACTAATGAAGGACTCAATATGCTCATCCATGTCATCAATAAAATACTGAACAGGACTGGCCCCAGCACAGACCCCTGAGGGACACCACTGGTCACAGGCCCCCAGCTGGATGCAGCACCGGTCACCACCACTCTCTGGGCCTGGCCTCCAGCCAGTTCCTAACCCAGAGTGCTCCTGTCCAAGCCATGGGTTGCAGCTTTTCCAGGGAATGCTGTGGGAGACGGCGCCAAAGGCCTCGCTGAAGTCCAGATAGACACATCCGCAGCCTTCTCCTCATCCACCAGGCAGGTCACCTGGTCATAAAAGGAGATCAGGTTAGTCAAACATGACCTACCCCTCCTAAACCCATGCTGGCTGGGTCTGATACCCTCCCTGGACATCCTGTAAGTTCTGTGTGATGACACTCAGTACAAACTGCTCTGTAACCTTACCGGGTACTGAGGTCAGGCTGACTGGTCTATAATTACCAGGATCTTCCTTCCTACTCATTTTGTGAATGGGAGTCACTTTGTCCAGTTTCCAGTCATGTGGAACCTCACCAGTGAGCCAGGACTGTTGGTAAATGATGGAGAGCAGCTTCTCAAGTTCATCTGCCAGCTCCCTCATCACCCTGGGACGGATCCCATATGCTCCCATGGATTTAGGAACATCCAAGTGTCTCAGCAGTTTTCTGACTGCCTCCTCCTGGATAAAAGAGGGACCATTCTGCTCCCTGACACCATCTACCAACCCAAGAGGACAGCTGTCCTGAGGACAAGCCACCTTCCCACTAAAGACTGAGGCAACGGAGGTGTTAAGCACCTCCGCTTTCTCTTCATCTGTAATTATTAAGCTCCCTCCCATATCTAATAGGGAGCAAAGTCTGGTCTAATCCTTCCTTTTGCTGCTAGTATATTTGTAAAAACATTTTTTATTATCCTTTACAGAAATTGCCAAATTAAGTTTGAACTGAGCTTTGGCCTTCCCAGTTTTCTTCCTATATGTCCTAGAAATCCCTTTAAATACTACCTGAGAGACGTGACCCTCCTTCCAAAGATGATACATCCTCTTTATTCCTAAGTTCCATCAAAACTCATTTTGCATCCAGGCTGGATGTTTGCCTCATTGACTCATCTTTCAGACACAGGGACAGTCTGTTCTTGTGCCCTCAAGTGCTCTGTTTTGAATCACACCCACCTTTCCTGAGCTCCTTTGTTTTTAAGAGCTGCTTCCCAAGGAGCTCTCTGAATAAGTTTTCTAAATAGGCCAAAATCTGCCCTCTGAAAGTCCAATGTAAAAGTCTCATTGATGTTCCTCTTGAGTTCACCAAATATTGAGAACTCTACAATTTCATGATCACTATACCCCAAGTGACCTCCAGCTGTGACAAAAAGTTGTCCTCAATGCACTCTAAAAACTTCCTGGACTGCCTCTTTTCTGCTGTATTAAGTTCCCAGCAGATGTCTGGTGTGTTAAAATCTCTTACAAGAACAAGGGCTGCTGGTACTGAAACAATCTCAAGCTGCTTATAGAGTAAGCTGTCCACCTCTTCTCCCTGGTTGGGTGGATGATGACAGACTCCCAGTAGGATGTCAGCCTTTTTGGCTTAATTCTTAATTTTTACCCCTAGGCATTCAACCTCAACATCATTATTTTCAACAGCTATGGTGTCAAAAGCCTCCTTAACATAAAGGGTCATCCCTCCACCTCTTCCCCATTTCCTCTCTCTTCTGAAGAGCTTGTAGCCATCCAGTGCAGAGCTCCAGCTATGTTTCCACCAGGTTTCTGTGATGGTGACTACATCAGAGCTCTGCTGTTGCACCACAGCCTCCAGCTCCTCCTGTTACCCATGCTGTGTGCATTGGTGTACATGCACCTCAGCTGGGCTACTGATTTCACCCCTAACTCAGGTTTTCCACTCTTGGGCCTGCTTGCAGACAGCCCAGCTGCATCTTCTGCCCCTTTCAAACCTAGCTTAAAGCCCTCTCAATAAGTTCTATTAGTTCATGAGCTAAAATATTTCTGCCCCTAACAGAGAGATGCAGCCCATCCAGTTCCAGCAGGCCAGGTGCTGAAAAAGTAGCCCCATGATCAAAGAACCCAAAATTCTGCTGATGACACCAACCTTGAGCCAATAATGTGAACTCTCCTATTCCTTTCATTGTTTTCCTCAGCCACCAAAGGGACTGAGCAGAACACTACCTGTGCCCCTGCCCAATCAACCACTTGACCCAGTATCCTAAAACCCCCTTTTTTTTTCCCTGACACTCCTCTTTTCAATCTCATCACTGCCAGGCTGGAGTATCAGCAGTGGGTAATAATCAGGGGTCCAAATAAATCCAGGGAGACTCTCAGTAATATCCTGTATATGTATCCATTTAAAACAAAAGAATCCTTTTGCACCAAATAGTTTTCATATTTGTTTTCATTTATAATGGTAAATTTGAGCTTATAATTTTTAGTAAATTGACTTTTTTTTGTTAGTTTTTTTGTTTTGTTTTTAATTTTTTTGTTTTGGTTTTTTTTTTGTTCAGAATTTAATAATATTTGGCTATATTCTATCTGAAATAATGATCTTATACTGTGATAATAATCATGATAGAAAAAAACAAACCCTACATTTGAGAGGTTCCTGTTATCTGGCAACGAGTTCCATCCAGTAGATGTAAACTTAATTGCAATTTATTTCCTTAATGACCGGGCCTAATTGGGACTCAAAGATATGGTATCTTTTGAATGCTGCCTTCCTCAAACAAAGTGTTTGTAGTCTGCTTTATTTGAAGCACCTCTAAATGAATAGCTTTATGTATAAGTAATGATTTTTCTGAATATTTAATCAAGACTTACAGAGACGGATTGGCAGGAAATCACAAAAATTAGTGAAGGGAATGACCTGTTGGGTCATCAGGCATTTTTTTTCCCCTTCATTTCCAGTCAGTGAAGAGAGTAAATGGTTTCCCTGCTTTTCAGAGCTTTGTCCATTCTTTAGAGTTAGAGCATTTCATTTTGAAAGAATGGCTGAAAAAGGTGACCATACTGGAACCAAGTTTCCTTCTCACCACCACCAGTAAATTAAAAGTCTCATTGTCACTGGAATCAATGCAATTGTTCTTTGTTTCTATTAACATGAAAATTAGAGTGCAAATTCCAGGCAAAAATCTCCAGTAGTCTGAATCATCCCTTTTTGGAGTCTATTTTCTTTGATGATGAAGGGAGACTCCAGTAACTACTTTCCTAATGTTGATTTACTGTTCTTATGTTAATTCACATTATTTAATCTAATCATTAATCATTAACATGCACTCTTTAATACTTCACTCATTCACACACTTGTAATTAATATGTTTCATCCAAACTGTATCAACAACTTGAGAGAGGTAGTTGTAACTAGTGAGTTGTAAGTATTTAGGAAGGAACAAAAGGTGATGATGGTGACATGGTGACAGCAGCTGCTTCTGCTGATGTTCAAAATGTTCTGCAATTGCAAGGACACACAGAATAGAGGAAATTACAGGAGCAGACCCCAAATGGAGCACTGCCACTACTTAGTGATCTCACATTATTTAGAATACCATGATTCCAAATATTTTTGTCTTTTCATTACCAATTTCTATTTCTGAAGTGGGTTTTCTCAATTTTTTGTTTCTTGGCATCTTAATTCCTTTTTCCTTTGTTTTTCTTTTCTTTTTTTTTTTCTTCCTTTTTCTTTTTTTCCAGGGAGGATGTTAAAAAGGTACTTGACCCTAAAACATAATTGCACTGATATTTCAGACCATTATACTACTTCTGCTGCATTCACACTATCTGCCAGCCATGAATGAAACACTGACACATTGAGACAACCTTAAAACCAAGTACATATCACCCAAACTCAAACTGTCATGAAACTTTTATTGTAGTTTATTTTTCCCCTGTTATTGCTCATTACCAATGAATGTGTTCATGTAAGAGGAATCTTTCTTTTCCTTTATCAGACTGTAGATCTGTCTGATTCATGAGTTTTGCCAGAGATAACTCTAATAACATCACTTTTTTTTTTATTTGCGGGGAGGGTCACAAGTGTCCTCAACCAATCTGACCAATCCCTTAAAAGATCAGGAGGAATGGATCTTGTATAGATACATTACAAATTAAAAAGGCAAGGGGGGAAAAAGAACACAAGAAGGAAGACAAAAAGTCTTTTCACAGGGAGAATTCAAAGGCTGATAGATACAGAGATCCATATACTGAAAGACACAGGGTGGGCAAGAGACCTAAACAAGCATGTAGTGTCATATCCCTGATATCCAAGTTATCCACAAAGGAACTGGCAAATATAACACAGTATTTCTGAGGTGTCTATGGTCTTCTGGAGCTGTAGCTGAACTTTAACAGCTATAGTGGGTGTCTAAAATGCCAGTGAATGCCTGTATATGTGAAAGTATATTGTTCCTTTTTAAGGCTTTTAAGTAAACTCCAGTGTATTTGTGAAGTTTTATGTCTTATGCCTCAAGTACTGTAAAATAAGAGCACTAACTAGATCACAATTCCAAGCTCTTAACATTTAGTTTCCACCTGATCCTATGAATCTTTTATTCAAAATTACACCACGATCATGATTAAAGCACATAGGGGGCCTGCGTTCATCTTCACCTTCTTTGGAAATCACAGACCCACAGAATGTGTCAGGTTGGAAAGGACCACAGTGGCTTACCTCATCCCAGATCCTTGCTTCAATCCTGGCACAGGATTGTGTCCAGATGGTTCTGGAATGTCTCTGGTGAGGAACACTCCATGACATCTCTGGATGCACTGTTCCAACACCATCACTTTACAGTAAAGAAACTCTCATATTCAGGTGGAACTTCCTGCGAACAAGTTTCTTCCCCCTGCCCCTTCTCCTAATGATTTGTGTCACTGAACATAGCCTCATCCACCCTTTTGGACCTCTCTCTTTTAGATATTCACACACATTGAAGAGGTCCCCTGCCAGTGGTCTTTTCTCAAGTCTGAACAGACTCAATTCCCTCAGACTTTCTTCATAAGAGAGATGATCCTCAAAAGAGTCCCTTGACCAATTTTGTAGCTCTCCACTGGACTCATTCCAGCAGCTCCCGAGGAGCCCAGACCTCAACACAGCACTCCAGATGTACCTTGCTGGGCTGAGCAGAGGGGCAGGATCCCCTCCCTGACCTGCTGGGAATGTTCTTTCCAATGTACCCCAGGATACCATTGGCCTTATTGGCAACAAGAACAGACTGTTGGCCATGGATAGCCTGACATCCACCAGAACCCCCAGGTCCTTCTCCTCAGAGCTTCTCCAATAGGTCACTCTCAGCTTTTGCTGGTGCCTGGGGTTGTTCCTCTCCAGGTGCAGGACCTGCATTTGTTCTGCTGAATTTCAGCAGGTTCTAGTGTTTTAATTTTCAATAATGTTAAATGAGATAGATAAAAAGGGGAAACATTGTTAGACCATGTTTTACATAGATGTCATATTATTCCAAAAAAAAAAAAAAGAAAAGGAAGAAAACAAGTGAATCAAAGAAGAAAAAAAATGTGACCAGAATGCTTTTCTTACAAGCATGTGGGAGTTATTAAGACTCTGGATTCAGTCTTTACATTTTCTTCCCTCTGCAAACACCAAAGAGATGAAGGATGAATCTCCCAAATGATGTGTTTTAATTTGAGAGTAGATAAAAGACTGATACAGATCACTCATCTGTAGTGTAGTTGGAACCAATTCTCTAAGGAATCTTTATTTTTACCTCTTTTAATTTTTACCTTAATTCTGCATGACATTTTGAAAAGGCATCTCTTCAGTTTGATGGATGATTCTGTGGGCCAAGTGTCTTACCTCAAATCCGAACCTAAACAATTGTTATCCCTAGGGGGAAAAAATATGAAATATATGTAAGTAGTTAGAGTTATTCTTCACTCTCAACTGTCACTGCAAATATACCTCACTTTACATGCAATCAGAAGACAGTCGATGATCCTTGCATCAGTGTCAGGTCTGTTTCATAAATCAGACAGCAGGAGGTGGTCCAAAAGTCAAATTCAGAATACTCTCCTGGGGTCTTAATAGGTTACCTTTGAATTGGAGCAAGCCCTCATGGGTCCCAGGCTGCTTGAACTCCATAACTGGGTCTTCCACATAAGTAGCTATCAAGCCAATGGGTCTTCTGGGTTCTTACTTAATATGCTTAGAGCTTTTGCTGTTAGAACAAATGACAGTTCTTTTTGTTAGTGGATTCCTCAGGCTTTTGGAGTGTAGTTTTAAACAGTCTAAATGTCACCAGTGCTCGTTATCCACCTCCCACTCGCCAGTGGAATTCTTAAGTGACAAGAAGCTGGAAAAATACAGATGGCATAATTATATATTTTGCAGTTGATTAATCACCACAAAACATTAATCACATTTGGTATAACAATACATAATCAAATTCTTTATAGTAGAAATTAAGTTTCCTTCCGATACGGGGTGGATTCCTTTAGGATATTGACATGGCTTTTCAGCATCTGTTTTGCACCAATTCCACATCTGCATTTGATTTAATCAGCTTTAGGGCTCTGCAAAATAATGGCTTTAAGGTTTGTTTCATGTTTCTAAGTGAACATGTTAAAAATAGCAGAAGTGCAAACAGAGACATAGATGCTGTGACAAATTACTCTTTACATGTTACACTTATTTTCTGCCTTCAAAGGATCTTCTCTCTTTCAGTTACTTTGTTGAACAGAACAGAAAACTTCTTTTAAAATAATTCAGTTTGGTAACATATTGATAGAAGAAATACAGTCAAGATACACACCAAAAAATGAACTCCTGATAGTTTATCACAACTGTCAGCATTAAAGGCATGAGAAATTTTTGCTGGCCCAGTGGTCGAGGCATCATGTTCTAGCCAGTCACGTCAGATATATTTACCACCCCATCATGCTGCCTTTGACTCCCCAGTCTCCATGGTCTGTCACATATAGCTGTCCTGCCAAGGAATAATCTTTGGCATTGGTTCACAGCTATGACTCTGTGGCACAAGCCCACAGGTCCTAAGTTGTCCCAGGATATGCTAAAACTCTTTTTAGCTCTGCAGATGTGGGTAATGGAGGCTTTCACAGATTTCACAGATTTCACTTTCAGAAGTGTGCTTTACTAACCATGTTATGGAGCAGCCAGAGGCCAGAGCATGTTCCATCACTGCTGCTAAATCTGGGTCACTGTGTAGTAAAGTAACATAAAATGTGCAAACCAGAGGCAGAACAATCAAGCAGAATTTAATTGCTCACTACTAAGGGATACTCTCTCCTAGATTATACATGTAAACATAACTAAAAAAAGACTCTGAAGTCCAGGGAGATATCTCCATAAGATTAACTCACTCTTTTACATTGGTGTTTTATTCCAACGTTATATATATATAGTATATATATATAATTTTTTGTTCAGGCAAGAGGCAATTAAGCTTATTTGAGATGTGGAAGCTCAAACTCATCTCAAACCCAGTCCAATGGAGCCTTTTTAGGATGTTTTCCCCCATTTCTACAAGAGGTATTCTATCCCCAGGTTATATTGGAAAGGAGATTTCTTCCTCTCTCAGCGTCCTACGAACATGCATAAGTTTTCTATACAGTCACTGGCACTTAGTTCCTCTGAACTACATTTTTAAGACACATTATTTCTCTTCTAATTGTACGGGAAACTGTGACAGACCCAAGGTTAGAAAAATACACCAAGATGAGTGCCTTGGTTTGAATACGAAACCACTGACTTCCGATAGAATTTTCACAATTGAGATACAAATAATCTCTGGGGAAAAAAAAATAAATAAAGTCAGCAGGAGTTTTTTTTTTAAAATTTAGAGGTAATTTATACTGAATAGTGCTTAAATTCATCAGTTATACTATTTATTTAAATAAAATAAAAGCATTGTGCAAGCAGGTTACTAAGAAAACAGTGCAAAGGAAAATCAATAAAAGGCTGTATCTCACAATCAGTGTGTTCAGCTCTTGATTTCAATACCTAAACATTGGATTCAGAATATGAATACATAGTAAAAATATTCATGTTTATCATGTTTATCTTAGGGACATCAAGAGAGCAAAACAGCACATACTTGTATGTAGTAACCATTTGCTGCTTCATGACATAAATTGTAAATGAACCATGCAACTTACAAGGAATGATTAAAAAAACAAACAAATAAAAAATAAAGCCACCCCTCTTTAAAATAAACTAGATTAACTAGGGTTTGAAACAAAGAACAGAGGCATGTTTTCTACACATAATTTGTCTGCTGGTGCTCAAAATTGGGATGTTACAGGCTTCTGTGAAACACTTTTAGAGCTATGAAGAGTGGTGCTGTAGAAATAAAGTGACTGATGTTCTGCCAATACAAACCTCAAAAGGAGGTTGAAAAACACAGCAAGTGTCGCTTCTGAAGCTGGAGATAGGGAAGCATTATGTTTTATTTTGCCCTTTAATATAAGCCCCAAAGCATTGCTTCGCTAAAACGGGTCTGCTACCTGAACTGAGTCCAACTCAGTCTCTTAGCACAAATGTAGGGATGAAAAACCCATTCAGCATGTCACTGTAAAATTTCTGTGTTTACTGCTGGAATTAGCAGAGCACGGGGTCTTCACATCCACAGGTTTTGACTTCTATTTTGTTGCATACTGAGGAGATGTAGAGGCAGCTGTGCACTGCTTATTCATACTGGGAAACTGCTACTTGCCCAACATCCCCACTGATAACAAGAGGATTGCTTTAATTGGGAACATTAACAGTCGTGGGAAGCCATGTCTGAATCCTTAAGGACACACAAGGGCTCTGTCATGATCAGTGGTAGATGGGAAAATTGCTTACTCACTTGGGAAAACTTTTGTTTTGACTGTCCAAGCAAGACCCACTTGTCACTCCTAAGTGCTTTTGAGCCTTTGAATGTGAGAATTTTATGAGGTAATAATTTTTGCCAATACATAAGGAAAATTTCAGGATCAGGATTTAACCCTGGAAATATCCCACTGTCCCCAGGAAGCCTCTACTGAACAGAAGCTGAAGATCTGGCTTGGGCTTGCATAGGCGAGGAATCATGATGCTTCTGATACAGTGCTTCTTGAGGAATAACCATAAAATCTCACACTACCTTAAAAAAAAAAAAAGACACTCTGGAACATGTGCATATTTTCTCAAAGTCTTTTAAATCAATCAATGTAGTTTAGTGAAAGTCTTTTAGCATGTAATGCTGATCCTTGTTAAGGCGAATTTTCCTTTCTAGTGCACTTCATGCAAAGCAAATTTGACATTAACACTGTTGGATAATCTTTTCACCCTCAGTTTGAATATTTAAAGCAGGATTTAAAATATCTTAGTGGGAGGAATCCTAGTCTGTCAGTAAGTGGAAAAGCTATGAAGCAACAGGTATTTCTCATTTCTGTTCTTCCAGTCCAACATTTTTAGGGAAAAAGATGGAATCTAGTCCTTTGACATATTTGGCAGAAATATTAGAATCAAGCTCTTCTGATCAAATGGGAAAGGCTGAAGGTACTAAACACTCATAAATACCTTTTCAGTCGTCATAGGATAATCAAAATCATGAGAAACCCTTCTGCCACAATGGAGCTCTTTCAAATCTGTAAAGATTTTATAGCTGGAAAAGGGGCTTTTATATCCCAATATTTAATAATTAATATTTGTATTTCTGAACGCATATCTGCAGATCTAAGAAATAACTGGCTAACCTAGAGACATCAGAATCCCCTCTAAACATATATGAAAGGCAATATATTTAAATTGAAATATTTTTATTTAACCAATTAAATGGAGCTAGGGAAAAACAGGCCTGAGATCCTGTACTGGGTTTGTGTGACCAGGTTTCGGTGGAGGAGGGGCTGCAGGAATGACTGCTCTGAGAGGCTGCTGGAATCTCCCCCCATGTCCAGCAGAGCAAATGCCAGCTGAGTCCAGGGTAGACTCACTTCTGGCCAATGCTAAGCCCACCAAGAATGATGGTAATTCTTCTGTGATAACATATTAGGAAGGGAAAAACATATTATGTAGGGGTGGATTCTGGTCAGAGAAGAGTGGAGTGAGAACATGTGTGAGGAGCATCCCTGCAGACAGGCAGGGCAGGGCAGAAGGAGGGGCAGGAGCTGCTCCAGGCTCTGGAGCTCAGATTCCCCTGCAGCCCCTGGAGCAGCCCATGGTGAGGCAGCTGTGCCCCTGCAGCACAGGGAGGGCCCGGGGGAGCAGAGATCCAACTCAGCCCCTGCAGGAGCCCAGGCTGGAGCAGGGGGATGCCCAAAGAGGGACGTCAACCCATGGGAAGCCTGTGCTGGAAGGAGGCTTCTGGCAGGGACCTGCAGACCTGTGGCAGGAGGAGTCAGTCTGGAGCAGGTTTTTGATAGGACTTGAGACCTGTGGTGTACCTGTTCCTGAAGGATTGAACCCTGTGAAGGAGTGACCCACTTTAGAGCAATTCAGGGAGAGCTGTCTCATACAGGGAGAGCATCACAGTGGAGCAGGGGAAGGATTTCAAATCTTCTCCCTGAGAAGTACCAGGAACAACATGATGAGCTGACTATTACCCCATTCCCATATCCCTGCACAACTAAGGGGAAAGAGGTAGAGCTTGGAAAAAAGGCAGGCATTAGGGGAAGTTGTTTTTAAGATTTGCTTTACTTCTCATTATCCTGTTCTGCTTCTGTTGGTAATTAACTCAGTTAATATCCTCAAGTTGAGTCAGTCTTGCCCACAATGGTGACTGAGCTCTCCCTGTCCTTAATTCATTGACCTTGTGTTATATCTTCTCTCCTGTCCAGTTGCAGAAGAGAGTGAGAGAGTGGTGCCTGGTACCCAGCCAAGGTCAGTCCCCAACAGATGTCCGCTGGTTTGTGCATTCCTGGAATATCTTTATGGTGTGGTGGGGCTGCCCAGATTTACATACCAAGTCATAACAGGCACCTGACTTGGGAGAAATACACAGTGGTAATAGAAGAATCAGTAAGAGTCAGTAAGAAACCTGTAGTGTATTTATACCCTCAAGAGCCCACTCCACTGTTATCTCTGATATAATAAGAGACTAATATAAAATCCTATGCTAATACTCTTACCCACATCTCTCTTCGTTGTTTCACAAACTAAACTTCCCTAGACATTCACAAGAGTTGTACCCAAGCAAGGACCAAGCAAAGACAGACTCAGCAACTCAGGAATAAGTAATCTTAGGGAAGTACATTGATTAGCTATCTCTATTCTTGTTTAAACATATTCCTGCTACATTGTTGACTGAGAGGATTTGCATATGAAAGCAGAATGTGCTCCAGTGTTGAGGAAAGGGTGAGATGCTCACTGTGTATTTATGGAAAATAAACTGTTAAAGAGTGACAATCAGCTCTGAAACTTCAGGGGGTAGAAAGAGAAGAGAGAGAGGTAGAAAAAAGAGAGATAGAAATCTAGCAGCTTTTGACAGGTAGGCATAAATCTTCCTGAAGGGTAGAATCACCTGAGGAAAGAGAGTGTGAGAGACCATTAAACCTTAAGAGTTTTGCATGATGCGTGAGGAAAATGTGGAAGTTTGCAAGGCATAGACTGGCAACTCCAAATGTAGATTGAAGATCATCAGAAAAGCCCTTTGTCTGTGAGGTATTTGGCTCAAAAGATTCGTGTTAAGCATGTTGCTTTATAAGGTCAGTTGCAGGTAAAAGACAGCCTTGTTTTCTGGGGTTGCTGGGCAGATGTTGTTCACGATGGGCTGTTGTTGCAAACCTCAGCAAATCCAGCATTTTTTAGCAGTGGGATTTTAATGTCTTTATAAGAAACCAGGCTGGACAATCCTTACTATTGGTTTCTAGGCCAATCTTTTCACAGGTGCAGCAGCCCTGGACTGAGTGATGAATGACACTGGTTATAGTTCATCCGTGTTTGAAGAAGATAAACAGCTTCATGCCACTTAACTCCCTTTCCATAAAGGGAACAACACAGTAATGTATTGAAAGGAGAAAAGGGGGTTATTTATCCTTCATTCTTCTACCAGTCACTGCAATTCTCAGTTTTGAGCCCATTATTTGTCCCTACATGGCTCATGGTAGAAAGCAGGAACAGTCGTTTTCTTGCTTGAAGGTGTTTTTGTTTTTTCTGCTATCCTGAATTGGGGCTAAGATTAAAGACTGGGACTCGGTGATGAGGTTGTTAATTTTGAAGGTTTTTTCACTTTTCCATGTGCCTGTGGGGACAGCCACAAAGACAGTATTGAAATCCCTTACCCAGTATTCAAAACTTGTCTTGAAATAGGCACACATGTGCCTTGTTCCTACCTTTCCTAAATTATGTTCTTGAACAACATCTGAATGATGCTATTGCATCTTCCTTCACAATGTTCGCTCCCTATGAAACTCCAAAAAAAAAAAAAGAATCCAATCCTGCCCTCCACCATAGTTTGTATTTCACAACCAGCAATCAGACACAGTGATCTTCACTATCTGGAAAGACAGATAAGACAAAGTCAGTGCAGAATGAACAGTTAAGAACCTACTTAGCTGTAGAATTTGGCTTAGGTTTGTGACACTTTCTGAGAAATGAGATCTATTGATAAACCAAAAATCAGATAATTTCCATTTTCTCTTGTGTTGTTGTGATATCAGACAAGATCATACCAGAAAATCAATAAAGAATTTCAGAAGATGCAATGCTTAGCAACTTATTTCCTCTTTATTTCACAACGTCCTTAGATATTCCCTGCTATGACTAACAGGAAAGTGGTGATTTCATCTAATGCACAGACACACTTTGTCACTTGGTCTGCTCTGATCTGTTGATAACAATATGAACCAGTTATGCTAACTTGATAAAACAAAAAAATAAAACCATGCTGGCCTTGCATATGAGAGGAGTTTGCATGAAGTGTTGTAGAATTCAATCACTAAATATCTCTACAGTTATAGTTTTTGTTTGTCTCTACCAGCATGGCAGCTGATGGGACAATAAAGGCCATGATTACTTTCTGTCCAAAAAAAACCAAAACCCCTAGAGAAGAAAACAAATTAAAAAAAAAAAAATAAAAAGAAAGAAAAAAGGAAAAACATTGGAGAGAAAAAAACCAAAGCAAAACAAAAATACACTCCATAAATACCCCCAAAATCTATTCACAAAGTGCAAAACTCAAATCAATGCATTCCTAAAGAGGAAGATGACAAAATTACCCCTTGTACTTCATTTAAAATAAGTACAGTCAACCTCTAACAAAGAGCTAAGCTAAAATAGAAAAATAAAACATGATCCACCTCAGGTGATATTAGATTCTTATGCCCTTGATAAAAAATTAGTCCTCAGTTAATTTTAACATTGTTTTTATAATCTATTAAAAAAATAAAAAAATAAAAATTCAAAACCCCAGACAGTTGAAGAAAATCAGTCTTGTTAGCTGATATACTTTAGATTTGTAGTTAAGAATAAGGTGCATTGCACCCTAAAAGTAACTATTTCTCTGTTTTGCTTAAGAGAGCCAAAGGATGACTAGCTCAGGGGTAAGGTTCACATTTAATTAGATAAGGACTACTCTTAATATCGGTGATAATGATAGCAGCGGGATTAATGTCATTCTTATGGTCGTCATTAGATGCCGTAGCTTCAAGGCAAGTAGAGTTTTTTACAATGTTTAGGGAGAGATACATAAAAATAGGAACTTCAGATGCCAAAATCCCAGTGGTTTACTGAGAACCAGGAGCACTCTAAAAGATTCACTTATCTATTGTAATGCAAATGTCCAGCCTTCAGCTGAAGATTTCCTTCCCCTACCTTAGACTACAAACTATGATTTTTTTTTTTTCTTAAATTCAGAGCTACAGCAGGTCATACCATGGTTTGTTTGCTTGTTTGTTTGTTTTTCCTGTAAAGCAGCAGCATGGAAAGGAATTGCAAGTGTTTGCACTCTACCTTAAATGTTCAGCAGTTGTAACACATCCCTTGAAAAATCTTTCTTTAAATACTCAGAGTGTTTAATTTATGAGACCAGAACTCTCACACCTCAGGAGGGAATTTCCACTGTGCAATCAGATATTCTTCAGTGCATTTCTGGCTTGGTAAGAAAGAGCGGAAAAAGGAGAGAAACACGGTGAAAGAGAGGCATAGAAATCAATGAACTGAAAAAGGTGGAAACACTAAATACCAGCTCCCAGTGTATTAAATACTTCATTAACTCTCACTTTTGTTATTGTAAAATATGCTGATTATCTACTTCTGATCAGCCTTAATAGGAAATGTTACTACCACACATACCTGTGGTGAGAGCACACAGCCACAGGATGGGGGGACACCTCCAAGGCCAAATAGGTTGCCCCCAAACAGTAATCCAACAACATGGGTAGTATGGAGGAAAAATTCTGGTGGTAGCCCAAGGAAGAAGAACTTGTTTTTACTTTAGGGTCTCACTTTTAGACTTTGTTGTCCCCTGGAATCTGATGTATAAGGCTGAAGCACCACGTGAAAATACTGAGCAAAGTGGTCTCTAGAGAGACTCATGGGACATGTTTATCCAGATTTCAGGTGACTAAATAAAACTGTCTAAATGGCTACCTCAAGGCATTTAAGATCTGCCTGGGACAGACAGATATGATGTAGAAGCTGTAGGAGGTCTGTTTCTGTCTGGATTGTTGGCTGGAGGCACCTCAATATGTTTTCTGGTTTCTGGGTTCTGGGCACAGACTGGAATCCTAAGTAAATAACCATTGGACCACTTTATTTTGCACACATCTGAAGGTGAAAATCAAGGTTTCAGTGATTTTGATGTTTATAGTATTACAGCAAGTATTACATAGGGATTCAGAGAATGAAAAAGCATTTTGTAACTTCAGTACAGAGGAAACTTGCCTATTTCTATGAAAGAAGCCTTTCAAAGAATTGAAAACAGATCTTCCAAACTTCATTCTAGGGTGTCAAGTGCCACAAACTTGTTTTAGATATAATATTATGAAACAGATAAGCAAAAAGCAAAACATTCTTGACTGCATGAGCTGAAAGCTTTAAAAGGCATTCTTTCATTCTGCCTGAGTCACTGTAAAGAGCCCTGGCTCTTTTTTTCTTTCTGGGAGGTAAATCTGAACTCACCAGTCATTGTTTCAAAGCAAAAAGTTTTAAATCTAAAGGGAGAAGAAGAATAAAAAAAAAAAAAAATCAAGTTCAGCAAACTTTTGTAGTGCAAGAGAAGAGCCACTAAGCATACAGCCATGTATTCTCAGAGTAAATGACATGTGCTTTTTGCTCTGGTGAGCGATCCATATTTTAAATGTCCCCATATACCATTATCATGCATAAAAACCTGTCACTATTATTCATGTCTTTTTCCCAATATCCATATTTTGACATTACCACTGAAAAGATCCAGTGTGCTCAGTGGCTTCTTAAAAATAAATAATTGAAAGCTACTGTAAATTATATTAAGCCTCGACATGGCTGACCCTCTCTTGCTTCAGTCCATTGCTATCTCTTTAAATGTATTCACTCATAAATTATATTGTAATTTGGAGGTGCTGAAGTCTTAAGTTTTTTGACTCAAATGTAACTTCCTTCCCAATGCATAATTCATTTTCACTTTGTTCTTGGTGCTGCGTGTGCAATCGCATTTTTGGCAGCCAAATGCAGGCTGAAATCAACAACTCTGTAAAGGGTGAGAATGAAATCAGAATGGACGGCTTGGCGGAAGAAATATTAAGCATGTCACAATGTTTTGTACTCTATCTTGTGAAATGGAGACAAAAACCTCAAACAACTCTTGAGTTTAAAAGGAATGACATTTAAAGTCTGAAAATTATCCACTGCTGATGTCATGCTGTTGTTGCATTTAATTACTTTTCACATCACATAAGCTAATGGCTTCTGAATGTTTTTATGCCATGAGATTTTTTGATGGAGAGCATACTCTTCCACCTTCCATTTCTTTAGACTGGAATAAGTCAGTCAATCTCTGTAGACACAGATGAGGGACATCAGGCTTATCTGATAAAAATTAGTGTCACTAACTTCAGAATACTGACCTTATTTTCTAAAATAGGGTCCTTGCAAAAGCCTTGAAACTCCCATTAAATTAGCATGTTATGTTAGAGTCAAAATTTCAACTGCTTTAAAGGAAAGTAGCTTTGCAACTTTATGTTGACTGACAGTCATACGTTTGTTTTTACCTTTTCAAAATAAATAAGTATTCCTGGAAACAGACTCATTCAAAAAATAACTTCCTCCAGTACTATGTTTTTTTTAACGCATAGTTATATCTGCAAGATAACAAAGTAGACAGAAGTGCAGCTGCAAGATGATGGATCAATGACAGAAACATGTCATATTGATAAGCATACATGAAGATTTCACATGATCAAGCATAAAGATGACAAGATTTTTTTTCCTTTATGAGATCACACCCTCAAGATAGTAACGTGAAGAGGAAGCTGAAAAAATTCAAAACCTAGGAAAGTGAGGAGTATAGAAGGACCAACTTACAGTATAATAGATGACACATGATGACCCAGGAACACTTCCATGAAACTGGAGAAAGCTAGAGATGGTGGTTAGGGGTAAGCTGTTAAAAAGATTAAAGATGGAAAAGAAAGTACGGCTCAAAAAAGAAGTTGAGACATACAATCACCTCTCCCCATCAAAGTTTACTTAAGGACTTTTTATTTACCTGAATAAAGTAATTATGTTATAAATAAGCACCTCTGTAGTATTAAAAGTGCCTAAATCTAGTTATGTGATGTTATGACTACCATAACCTGTGTGTCAGCTATGACAGCCCACCTGGACTACATGACTGTTCTCATTGCTTCTCTCCTAGCTCCCCACTCCCCACTTGCTTCAGTTCTCTGTTGGATGTTCAACCTTTTGTCTCTAGCTCTGAAACATGGCACAGAGGCACTGCTTCACTCCTGAAGTGACCAATGTCTTCCTGACACCTCCCTCTGTCCCTGACTGGTCTTATTTCATCCCAGTTTTAGTCAGGAGGATAAATAAGCCAGCAGAACTCAAGATCACAGTTTCAATGTCGTGAGTGACACACCTTTGCTTTTTGTCTAACCTTTCTTCAATTCTAGCTTATGATCTGTGCTTTTCCCTCCTGATTTCTCACTATCCATCTGTCCCAGCATTGCACCTTGTGCTCATTGTTACAGCAGCGAGACAAGCGTTGTTTGTATGATAACACCTCACATCCCAGTCTGCCTCTGTGTTTTTTTCATGTTGTTCTGCAGGACTAGAACAGCTGTCCTGAGGTAATATGCCAAGCCCCTTAACCTTGCATTATTCAAATCTCTCCCTAGGGAAGGAGGAAAGTCTATGAGCATCATCCACTTACAGGAATCTTTTGTCAATGTATATGGTGTTATCTCAGCCCAGCTCCTTTTGCCAGAGAGAAAAAGCTTATTGCATTAAACAGGTTCTTCTCACAAGACTGAGATGCTCAACCTGGCTCATTAAGACTGTGAATGTGAAGACAAAGAGAATAGTTCAAATGGCACATTTAACTACACACACCACCAAAAAAAAAAAAAAAAAAAATTAAAAAAAATAAGCTCAGTGAATTACAAGGAAGAAAAGGAAAATGTCTGAAAGAGAATCTACATCCACAAATTTTGACAGCTGCAATATTATAGGCTGAATTAATGTTCCATAAATATACACTGTGCATTTCCATTATAGTAATGTCAGTTCTCATTGTCAGTTAACAGGTGCCTGTATAGTAAACCATATCTGACTTCTGAGCTGTACCATGAGTTGTGTTTTTCTGATATCAAATTATAATATGATGACATAGAACCAGTCTTTAATTGTTCTACTGAAATGCTACAATAAAAAAATTCACCCCTCCAAAACTAAAAAAAAAAACCCAAAAAATAAAACCAAGTAACAACAAAAAACCAAACAAGAAACTCAAGGGAAAATTTTCCAGTTTAGTTATACTCATCATACCACAGATAGCTTAAAGTAGGGTGAGTTGATGTGTAATTATCAACTGCATTACTCACATCAACAAATACGTAAAGGAGAAACTCATTAGCTATTTTAGTTATTTTCAGAGCTATCTGTAAGGCAAATCTTAAATGAAAATCACCAGTTAAAACACCAGGGTTTATTTCAGATACTAAGAGTGATGGTTATAGAACTAATTAGAAAAGCACCTTGAACCTGAAAAGGAGAAGATGTAAAATTGAGGGAATTTCTGAATAAAAGTGGCATGGAATCATTGACTGTATGTGGCTGAATGAAAGTGGGATAGCCTTTTTTATCAAAACAATATGGCTTTTTCCCCTCACCAAATAAAACCAGATAAAATTGAGGTTCTGTTTTATGCCACTTTTTTTTTTTCCCCCCCATCTCTCATTTTTTTATTTATTTAGTAAATTAGTGACATGAAGGTTGTCTGGACATGTGGCACAGGAGAACTTTAGCATTAGCCTAGCCCTCAGGGAAGTGTTTGAAAACCTCTGTGCATCCAGCAACCAGCAACATAACAGATGGGTGAGTTGGTCACAGCAGCAAAGACTTTTCCTTGCATTACCACATCACAGGAAGCTTCTGAGAGAAATCCTCAACTTCACACACCCTTAACTTCAAGCAGAAGACGAATAGAATTTTTTGCAGTCTTACACTGCCTAAGAAGCCACTCAGAATGAAATGTCACAGTTCTCTTTAGCACAAAAGTAAATGTGGGATATAATTGTTTCTCATCTTTTATTTAAGTTGTGGTTCTATTCGAATTTCAGGCGTGCTTAATTTGACCACAGCCAACTATCTAAACAAGCAAGCCTCAGTATTTCTACTGCATCAACAACCAGCTCAATAATATCAGCTTGTATTTTAACATGAATTTTTTCTGGCTTCCTGAAAGCGCTATTTCCTCTGCTCGCTGACATAGGCTAGTTAAATGTAGTGGAGCTTAGTTTCAGATACACTGAATGTAATAAGAAAAAAACTATCTTTTTCTAAAAAAACTAAAAACTATCTTAAGAGAGGCTGGCTTATCACAATTCCTGCCTCAGCCTTTTTATTTGTGGTAAACCTGGAGTAAAAAAAAAAAAACAAAAAAAACAAAAAAAAACCCCAAAAAAACCCAAACCCAAAATAACCTAAAAATAAACTCCTTAAAAAAATCCCAACCTCAGATGTGGACTAGACTTGCTAGAAACCGCTTTTTTTATTACACCAGTCCTCTGGCTAAAATGGTGTGACATTCTATGGGTTCCTAGCTTTAAGGCTGGATCTAACCTTTACTGCTTGGACAGGCTCAGCTGGACTGACTTATGAGCATACAACAAATTCTATAGTGAAACAGAGAACAGACACAGGATGCTTGCAGACTGTAATCATCCAGTTTGTCCACAAAAGCAGCTGAATTACTATAACAGTCTATACTATAACAGATATACTATATCATATATATTCATATATATATTCATAGATATAGATATATATATAGAGAGAGAGAGAGAGAGAGAGTATAACAGTATTACTATTATCAAAAATTCAAATTAGCAAAATACAGTAGTTTGTATATATATCTAAATAAATATCTTTTCAGCCTGGTCTACTATTGTTTCTTTCTCTTTTTAGTCCTTTGTGGGTCTTACCTGCCTCAAAAAATCCCTCTGCTTCCAAAGTATTTACACCCTTAGTACTTCTATAGGCACTCGTTAATTGTTCATGTGGTCTTCAAAGTTAAGCAGAATGAATCACTTATTTGATTCCTTTCTAATTAATTGACACTACATTGATGTGTAGGTGCCAATACCAGTTCTGCTGATTCAGAAGAACTTCACAGTGAAACAGACAACCCTGAACTGCTGTCAGATAATCTTACCTCAGTTTCTCTTTTACTTGCCAGAATGGAAGGATATTCACAACTCCACTAAACTGCAGAAATGAGAAACCTCAGGGATATTCCCCAGGTCTGTACAAAGTATGGTGTGGCATTCACAAAGTGACCTCAGGAAAGCAGACATGGCCAAGATTTGAGTCTATTAGTGCTAAATCCAAAGCTTTGATCATTAAGTAGTTGCATCCTGGACAGATCACCAAAGCTTTTGTTTCTCACAAGGGTTTCTCACAGTGGAAAATTACTAAATAACATCATTCATCCAAATGCTGTATACTTTGTTGGGGTCCATATGCTAAAATATAAACACTATGAAAATGGTCTGCTTTGTGAGAGCAAAGTTTTGAGTATTCTCTATTTCCCTTAGGGCTAATATACTTAATAAATGCTCTTTTCCATCATATTTTTCAGAATTACTCTTTTGCTCCCAAGTGTGAAAATAATGTATATGTAAGGATTACACACATACTTCTCCATTCTAAAAAGTCTTAGCTTATGCTCATTAGTTTAGCCTTCCCTAAAGATATGCATTATTTTCATTATCTACTCTTTTTAAATTCAACTCATCTCTGTGCCAGAAATTCTAAAACATAAAATACATTCCTTCTGGTCCCTCTTAGCCAAGTATGGGGCTTTACTGCATCAAACACTGAATTTACTGAGATGAAAAGTTAGTGCAATATTGGTCCTGAAATGTAGGTGGTATTGTTATCTTTTCATAGCTACATGTACTCCTCTCTTGAGGAGATTTCTTTCAGCTTCAGACTTGGAGACAGTGCTTTTGAGTCAATATTATGCTGTGATAATTCTTCGAAACTTTATTTCTTTGTATTAGCACCACTGGACAATATCCTTCTTTGAGTGAAACACCATCATTTACCAGGATCTTATATTCATACTAGTCCCTGTAGCACAATTCAGAAACACATTTTCTATTTACATTTGTCTCTCCCAGCTCTCATTTCACTTCCCAGAGCTTTTCTCCCCATGCTGTAATAGGCCTGAATTTTGATGAGGCCAAAACACAAAGCAGCCATCATGAATGACTTATTTAGATGCACAACTTTTAGCATACTGCTGATTCTGTTACTACATCAGTCAAGTTTCCTGACGCTCTTCCTGAGATGTAACAGCTCCAGAAGGATTTGGAGAAACACTACAATAGCCTGAGACTTGCATTTGTTCTCACTTTTGCTGTTGCCCAGCCCTGATTAGAAGAAATATTCCCGTTAGCTAATTGCTTTCTCAGTGGTGACAGATGGCCAAAGGGTGCATATGAGGGAAAAACAGAGAGGAAAAGGGTTAATGTTGCAGAGCACCTCATTCCCCTTTTATTGAGGCTCCTCTAAAGCGTTGATTTAATGGACTGATCTCCGGTTGGAGCTGGAGCACTGACTGGAGAATCAGGCCCAGGAGGTTTAGTGACCTCCGGGTGAAGGCACTGCAGGTGTGTGGCTAACAAGGTGCTAATTGGGTACCAGAGTGAGGATGAAAGCAGTTACAAGCAGTTGGTCAAGAGGCAGCATTGTACCCCGAAGAGCTGCAAGTGCCGGGCTTTGTGCTTGTGAGAAGAAGAGAGCTCTGCTCCTGGCTGCTTTACTGCCGGATCCTGCCTGGAGTGTTTTCATCCGGAGGAGCTGCCAGTGCTCTCCCGCGCCTTTCATGCAAACTGCTGAATCTGAGAGAAAAGTCAGACCTTTAATTAATGGGTGTGGATGTGGCTCAGTGGGTTATGTTTATGTGGGAGCACAGGTACGAAGAGAGAATCCTTCAGCGAGAGGCTACAGATTCTGCACCTACTTTTCTCAAAAAATCTTGAGAAAGTTGTGATGCCTTCACTTCTCTGTCTTTCCCACTCCCCCGTTTTTCATTTGATAGGGGCATTTTTTTGTTTAGTTTTTGTTGTTGTTGTTTATTTGTTTGTTTTTTTAGTTTTTGTGTTTGTTTTTGTTAGGTTGTTGGTTGTTTTTTTTTTTTAACATTGTCAGCTCAATGAAGTCTGCGTCCCCTTACTCCTTGCTCTCAGTATACAAGATGCCCACCTGCTCACATAACTTCACTATGCTCAGGAGTCCCCTACATCTGAAATCAGCAGAGAAAATATGGAAGATTGTAGGTAAAAATACACATGCTCAAGGGTGAAAGCAATGCCGTCATCAGTAAGGCAAAAACCAGAACTTTGACCATGTTTTTGTGCTCCACCTGCTACAAACCTTTGCTTTTGTTTCCCTGGCCGTTTTCTTGGTTCCAAACCAAGAAAAATTATTTTCTGCAAGGAAAGGAAAAAGGTACCAGCTTTCAAATGTATTGGTCAGCACTTCCATGGGAAGCCTGCCTTTTACAGGGTTTTCATTCAGAGCTTGATGAAAGATGTACATGCCTCCTTCAACATGCAAATTTCTCTTCCTTTCCAGGTGGCTGCTCATTGTGTTTATTTTTGCTTTATTACAATATTGACAGCTTTGTCACCTACAAATCTTTAGCTTTTAAGTGACTGGGAGAAAGGGGGGAAAAACAAATGGCTGATATATTCGTGCCAGTGCTTGTAGAGTGTTCCTTTGTCAATTTTGTTGTTGGGTTCTTGTGTCTTTTATTTTTCAACAGTCATCAGCTGTACTTTGAATTGCTGCTGAGATGAATGGAAGCTAATAGGATGTATTCCTGAAGATTTTTTTCTAATCAGATCAGACTGGATCTTACTAATAAAAGTGACTATTTTGAGCAGAAATGTTTGTGACTAAATAATCAGTTTTGTTATTGAGAAGTGATTAAATTGCCTAAGGAAAAATTTATAAATAGCACCTATAAGATTTTAATTAAGGGGCATTTGCCCCCCATCAATCTATTCTGAATTGCTTTTCTGTTTAATTTATTTATTTATCTTTATTCTTATTTATTTAATATCAGTCATGTTGCTTATTCTTTAACATACGGCTGTGTTGAGTTGTAACTATATTGCAAGGAACACTGACATGAGTCTCCATTTAATTGATGAGGAAACTGGTATAAGAAGGGGAGATGTAACTAGGAGTAATTGTAAAGTATCAGTTGGCATAAAATTGAAGCTTAATCTAGGCTGAAGAAAAGAAAATTAGTGCTGTAAAAATATCATCTTGTGCAACTGACATATTTTTAAATAAAGGAAAAATTTTCTTCCTTTTTAAAGATAATATTTGCATTTTGACACAAAAACAAAATGAGTGATGATTTTTGCAAAGTTCTGGTATGTTAAAAAGCATCTCAATTACCTTGATTGGTAGTTTTGCTAGAAGGTAGGACTTGGGATAATATGCTTATCACAACTGACTTTAGGGAAAGCCTGAACACTTCCCCTTCTTCAGTTCAGAAAGACAGTATTCCAAAGAAATAGACTATAAAATATATCCTTCTTGATTTAGACCCTGTGCTGGCACTTAATTTCAACTGAGTTATTAAATCATTTTGACTCCATCACATGCTCAAGTGCTTTGCTGACTTGAGATCCTAGTGAGGCCACCTGCAATGGTTCCTTGTTGGTCTCTGGTGGAGGTTCTGCCTGAAGCTTTAGAATGAGGGAGTGGGTGGCTCCAAATCCCATTCTCTTTTTCAGTGATTTTTTTCAACTTGATCACATCCCTCCCCAGTTCAGGCTTGATTGCTTGATTACAGCGCTGAGCACACGATGGCACTCCACCAAGAATGCTTCATAATTAGCAGCACTGATAAGCGAGAGAGACAACATTAAAATAATAGTTAATGGGCACAGTGCAACAATGTTAATGGGTTAAATTATTTTCTTGCCTTCACAGAGCAGCTGAGAAAAAAATTGGTCTTTTTATTTCTCATAGTTCAACTATTAATTGCCTATGTTAAACACAAGGCATCTTCCAGTAAAAAATAACACAAAAAACCAACAAAAACCCCAAATCCAAAAAACTCCTACCTTAATTAAAGATTAAATACTTCCCTCTAATTAACAAAACTTACAGATAAAGTCTCTGTCTCCTACAGCAACAAGTATCAATTCTAACAGCCTTCATCATTATTCCCAGGGGGACAAGCAAGCAGTGTGGCACACTGTGAAGGAGCTGGAATTCATGTCCCACAGGAATGACTTGAGGATCTCACTGTGAAGCTTTGGTGTCCCGTTTCTCCTTAATCATGATGTCTGCATACGAGGGGAGCTCTCTTGTCCCCATATGTTCACGTGTGGAGGAAAGCTGTCTCTAATAACAAAGTCATAATACATTTAAGATTTGATGGAGTAAAACCTGTGACTTTTATTTGACCCAGTCAGGGACTGCAAATGCACGACCCATAGACCATAAGGATTTGATTCTAGAAGTGAAATTATTCACATTTCAGTTTTCAAATGGTCTGAATTCTCCAAAAATAAGATAGCTATTTTCCTGACATGAACAGGTGGTTAAAAGCATACTTATGACCACAAAGTAGCTTATTGTTGCAGAAGCAGTTGCAAAGAGTGTCTAATTCTTTAAGCTCAGAGTCTCTTTTCTTATTATCATTATGTCTCTTTCTCTCATCTCTTTTATTTAATGTACTTAACAGGATGTTTTTATTTATATTTTCTTGTAATTATAACCTCCCCCACCAGGACGCCCAGGAATAAAATTCTCAAAGCTTCCAAACAAAACTGTGACCAAAAAACCAAACCAACCAAACAACAAAACAAAAAAACAACCAAGCAAATGGCCTTTAATCAAACTGACAAGCAATAATTTAAGTGTACTATTTAATTAAATTATATGATAAATTAATTTAAGATTTTGTTTGGCGGTATAAAAAAACTTGAGTTAAAGAAGCTTTTTTTCTTGAAATTGCACTGCAGGCAAAATATATGTATTAAATATATGTAATATTTATAAAATATATGTGCCCTTAGATATTTTATTTATATAGACAAATAGGTACATAAGCACATATACATAACATCTGAATTTTGCAGGCAGGAGGAAGAGGGAAGAGGAGAAGTGTTTTCCTTTGGCAGTGTTTAGTTCCAGAATGAAGTATTTCAGTATTAGAAATTACACACAATCACTGGTATTACAGTTCTTTATCTCCCTGTAACATTCAGGATTATAGTTTTTTTTTTTATTAACCTGAGGCACTAAGATGGAAAAAGGGGAAGGGAGGGGGAGTATATTTGCCTCTCATGTTTCCAGAAATTGCCTCCTTTTCTTCTCCAAATGGAAGCCCAGTAAGTGTGACACTTCATAGGCAGCTGTTCTGAAGAGGATCAGGATATTACTATATCCTCTCAGGCTAGTGGGCACCTAGCAAGCATTTGCAGAGCTCAGTAGGAAAACTGGGGTGCTGGGAAATCACATTTGAATATCTTTCATTCTCTCCTGAATATCTGGATAATGGGTATTGGGTACTTCACGGCATATGTCCACTGAGGTCAGGAAATGTGTATGCCCATAAATACCACCACAGCATTCCTGAAATTTATTTTTGGGTGAATTACTCTTTATGGCTATGAATCCCTAGAGGTCAGGGGCAAGTAATGGACTGTGATCTTACAGCAGATCTGACTGATTCTAGTGGCTATGACGCCTGATCTCTGAATATACGCAGCTCTGAGTTTTTATTTCAGATCCTTCTGTACACCCATCGTCCCACCACTGCAGTGGGACTAAAATGGGATAATGACTCTGTTCCAGGGCATTAATGGGCAGAACATGTTTGCAATGTGTTTAGCTGCCATCAATATTAATGCAGTCATTTGAGGGGCAATAAATTGATAGAGTGTGGCCTTATAATGCATAAAAATTGCATCAGCTTCAGAGCCATAATGGAAAATTCCTCCATGAGTTGAAGTAATTGGGGAAGGGACTTTTCTTAGAGTCATTTTATTTGGCACTTTGAATACTCAGACCTTGACAAGATCAGTCTTCTTGTCTTTAAAATCTCAGTGGGACAAAAACAAAGCATTGTCATGATGCAATAAAAACTTAAAAAATAGTAAGTGAATAAACTGCCTTTGTTTTTTTTTGAGAAAGATTATGAGGAGCAGTTGCCTTCTGTAATGACTGAGTTAGAAATGAATAAGCTGTATTTACATCCAGCTTTATTAGTCTGAGAAAATGACTTAATAATGCTCTAAAAGAGAGCAAACAGTGCATTAAGAAAGTTATACATCTATTTAAACACCTATGTCTGCCTCTCACCTACAGTTGAAAGATGTCAGAACATCTTAGTGAGTGGTCTCTTTGTCTCTACGTATATCAATAAATTAAATGTTACATTTCTGTGTTCTGGCTGTGAATGTCTATTTTGTTGTTACAAGTATTCCTGTCCTGGGTTTGGTATGGACCAACTGTTTAGGTCCCAAATAATCCCTGTTCTTCACTCATCATTATCATGCGTTATAGGCCCAACAGGCAGCTGGAAGGTGTTCATCCTTTCCATAGGGCTAGATTGATAGCTGGAAAGTGAGTCATTTAGTGATTGAACAGTCCCAGAGATTTATTTAATTTGCAGCTAAAAACTTAGACATCAAAGACTTCTTGGACAGTTGTTTAACAGCCAGTAAAAACTCTGCCATATTATCTAATTAAGCCAGAAAGCAGGATGACAATCCTATTAAAAAAAAAAAAAAAGAAAAAGAAAAAAGAGATGTGTGGATTTAACACACCAAATCATGTTTAAATGTACGTGTAAGACAGGCAGAAGGATGATTTACTTTCTTCAGTGGTAACACATGTCACTTGGCACTGTTGACATCTATTCCAGGCTCTTGGACAGACTCTAAGTTGTGGCAAATGTCATTTTGGTAGGACAAGAAAGGCTTGATGTGTGCCACAGACGACTCACCAAAACAATGTGGTTCAGGTTGATTAAATCTCTAAATTAAAGCACAGCCAATGTCAGGCATGGACATATGTAAAGGATAGATGTTTTAAGGCATGGAACTGGAAAAACCCACACAAAACTACATAAAAATCAAGTAGTACCATGGATTTTCTTACGGGCCAATTTAGGAATGATTGACAGACACAGTCATAACCCAGACTGAAAAATGCAAATAATAAATATCCTAGATACACAGACACACACACATGCATGCACACACACATACACACATACTCAGAGAAGTAAAAATTCGAGGGCTGAGAACTGATCCAGCAAACCAGCCTGACAGAGAGGGGATGTGACACTCTGCTGCCTGCTGAAATAAAGATGTAGAGAGCTGGATGACAACAGCATTCTGAAAAACACTGAACCCATGGCTCCTCATTATCTTCATATCTGGGACTCTACATCCTGACCTGGGGGGGATGCCTTAGGGTACATATCCTGAGGTAAGAAATATTCAGCAAAGACTGAGCAGGAAATGTTGCTCAAAGCCAGCATGGAGACACACTCGGTAAATCTAGGAAGTGAGCAGATTTGCAGTTCTCTTTTCCCCTTGGGTCTCTTCTGAAGACCATAATCCTGAAAATGCAGAGTTTCTTTCACTTTGGGACAGGCAACAAGTAAGCCTTGAAAAGCTGCAGGCATGAGGAAGATGATGATGATGGTGGTGATGGAAGAGTGGACCTTGTGATGTGATAAGGGGATGAGGAAAATGTGAATTATCTCTAAATTGTGAAAAAGAAAGCCTGAGGAAAAAAAGTTAGCAAAGAGTGTGGAGGTTTCTAAAGCATCCACAAGAGATGAGTGCCCATCCTCCATCACTGCTCTGGGACATCTCTGCCACTGGAAGTCCCACTCTATGAACCCATCACACCCACAGTGATTTTAGGTTGCCTTCATTAGTGATCTCTCACTAATACCAAACTTTCTATTGTGTTAACCCTCAGGCACCATGCTCTTGACTTGGGGTCCTGATGAATTTGGCATTTTTAGAGAAAGAGCAGGACCTGATCAAAACTGGAATCTGGCTTCATGTCTTCTTCTTAATTTTTAAAATCCCAGGCCCTGGCAGTGGTGATCAGCAGAGGTCTCAGCACCACCGTGGTCTTCATGGAACAGGGATGCCTCCCTGTTTTCAGCTTTCCAGGGCACCCCATCATACTCCCAGTGGGGAAAGGCTGCTTTCTGCACTCTGAGATCTAATCTAACTAAGGAAGGAGGGATGAAAATGTAATGCAGTCACCATCAGAGAGGGCTTTTCTCTTTTCTTTCTCCAGCTCTTTTCTCATTTACATTTAGACAAATGACATATAATAATTAGGTTCCCTACTCTGCCAAAAAATTGAATAGGATGCTTTACAAATAGCCTTTAAAACTTTATTTTTTTTTTTTTTCCCAGGCAACAAACAATAGAAACAGTCTGCTTTTTTAACACTTTTTTAACAATAGTCATTTGGAAATGCAGGCTGAATGCTGACAAGTTTGACTAGCACAGAGAGTTTTGAAACCTTACTTCATCGTCTTCCACCTCTCCCTTTTGCCTCTTCCTTTCATTCACCATTGACAATGTATGCATTCATAATTGAAGAAATTCTTTTCTTAATGACTTACAGTTGTACGAGTTGTTGCTCTTGTCGGTGGTGTGGCTGCTGTTTCTGCAAACTAAACACATTTGACTGCTAATTTCCCATTGAAAGACATTGGAAGGTTCCTGAAATTAATGGTGTAAGACAAGTTTACAAACTGGTAGTCTCTGATGTGAAAATTAGTGTGCCTCCTCTGCAGAAGCTAAGTGCAGGAAGTTGGCATAGCGATGAGCAGCCTGAATACTCATAAAGCTCGTCAGCAAGGAAGAAAAAAAAAATAAAAATAAAGATTTCATGTACTTCAGAGACTTGGAAACAGCAAGAAATAGACAAAAATATCAGAGTATGTAGGCATGGAGAAGGGGAAGGTAGACTTCTTAACAAGAAGAAGAAATTGGAAGATTTTTCAGGTAGAAAATGCTTTTATTCTGAAAAATCAATGACTTTGTCAGGGACCTGCTGTTGGTACTTTACTTCAGTATAGTATGTTTTAAGTTATGAGTAATGTTTGTGGGAAATTGAGAGGATTTTTAAGCCAGGAGGTTACAGCACACAACTTTAGTTACTTATGAAGCAGAAATACCACAGGAAAAAAATTCATAAACCCATGGAAATTGAACATTGTTTTCCATTCATGTAAATAAGGATTCATTTGGTTGAAGCTAGTGAAATATTCTGCCAGAATAAGATAAGATGGTGCAAGAACAATTTGCCCTACCTCTTTGAAGAAAAAAGAGAATATTCCTGGTTGACCATTTGCTCAGGGACACACATTTCACATAGGCAGGCAGCCATTGCAGTTTTCACCTAAAAAGGCTCTGTCCTTAAACACAGTGTGTCACATGAAGCAGTCAAACTCCTCAACCATATCCAGGTTTTGCTATTTCTTCCTAGAAATCTTTGTGAATTTTTCCTTGAGGTGTGAAAAACCGGCTTCTATGCTTTAGCGTTATTTTTTTTTTTTAATATCAAGATGCTCGATTAAATTATTCAAAACACAATCTATCTATTTTTTTTTATACAACAGATTCCACACATATTATCTGAGAGTATTATTCTGTATTTTTCTTTTGAAATGATGTTATTTCTAATATCTCCTGGTGTAGACTTTGTTATCTCTTTAATATTAGGCTTAACTGGATTTTGAAAAATTTTGCATTTTTTTTTAACCCTGTTAAAATAAAAATAATTTATTTTAAACAAAATTTTGCCTACATTAAGGAAATAACAATATGTTGTTACTGTTGTGAATGATCCCCAGACTAGAAAAATATCAGAAAACCATTATGACAAGTAATACATGTTAACCAAAAAATTTTAAGTGCCAATTACAGTTTCACCATCCTGTCCTTCTTCTGAGTGACCTGCCCAATATTTCCCCCAAGCTGTATACTATACTGAATTCCAAAACACAAATGACCAAAATTTTATATCCTTTATATATCCAAAATTTTATAAAATTTTATATATTTGTATGCTGAATCCATGTAAAGCCAACAAATAAGAACAAACCAAAATGAAACCCACAAAGATTTGTCCAACTGTCCCTCCAATGTATTCACTTCAAAAATAAAATCTATGAAGCTGGTTTTTCGTCTACTCAGAGCAACTTTTAAGTAAATGACCTTGGGAATGATTAATTCTGCGTCCTGTTAAAAATTTAAAGTAAGCATAAGCAGGAAGAGAATGTTAATAGTTATGCTGTAATGACATCAGGAAACAAGGGATGAACTCAGGCTGTTTGGGAAAGCGCCATGAGAGCTCTTACAACAACAAATGATCAGTACTGTTCTGTGTGGACTTCTCTTAAAGGGACTTGTAACCTCTACTGTTTGTCAGAAGATGTGTTTGTTTTTTTGTGAAGATGTAAGTATTTTCACCCGTCACTCATCCTTCATGTGAGCATCAACGATCATAAAGGGTTATAAAAGTACTTGAAGTTAGTGTGCTTTCTGCTGTCTCCCTAGTGAATTGAGATGTAGATAGAAGATAAAAATAAGAAAGACAAGAGAGTCCAATGAAGAAGTACACATCCTATACACCAAGAATTAATTTAATAAGAAGCTTCTCTGTGGTAGTGGGCGATTAAACTAAATTGCCAGTCTAAACTTTTCTATGCTGCATTTCAAATGTCAACACATTACATTGCTATTCCTCTTAATTTCTCACAAAGAAAATGCAAAATGAATTCATTATGCTGGAGTAAGTGGAAAAAATGATGAGTTTCTCCAGAAGAGTAGGCAATGGGGAGAGATTGGGCAAGGCGATTATATTGAGATATTTGAATAGCTGGCCATTAGCAAGAGGATCCCCATTACTTTGCTGATAATTATATCCTCTTCGCTATGACTTCCCAGTGGAATAATACAATGTTCCCAGTGCAGGAGATAATGAAAAATACCATTCAGGTGGTACATATATGCCAAGAATAGTGTGTTGTACTTCTTCCCTTCCCCCATCACGTAGATTGCAATAGCACGCACCTACACGATATGTTAATGTGTGTTTGGTTGTTCAGGGCTGTGTGCAGGGCAAATAAATGTATCTTGAAAATGGAGCTGGCAGTGGAATATCATTCTCCCAGTGTAATTATCTCCCGTGTTTAGTGGGCCCGGTGTATTGCTGAGTACATTTTTGTTAGCTATTATGTAAATGACTTTCAAAGCCCACCACATTGTAATAATGAGGACTTTGGAAGGGATCTTGTAGAGATGAAGTTTTTTTTTTCTATTTTAAAGAGAGATATATGCTTCTCCTAATTAATCCATCATTTTTCAGACATGTTTCTGTTCAGCAATCAAAGAAAATGAATCAAACAAACAAACAAACAAAAAAAAAAAAAAAAGAGAAGGAGGGAAAATACAGCACAAGAACACCCACTCATTTACAGTAACTACTTTTTTCCAACTGATACATAAAATCTCTCATGTGTTATTGCTGCCTTATCACTTCTTGGCATTTTTATTGCTGTTCTATTTTCAGTTTGAGGGAATCTTGCTGCATACTGTATATCTGTCTCAGATTCATTAATTTTCAGAGAAAACTCAATTTGCATCAAAATACTTTGCTGTTTGGATGTTACTTTACATATCTTGGGTCCTCATGGCTTGCATGAGGACTTTGCCTTCCAATTATTTACCAGAAGGGAGAAAAGCAATGCCACTGAAATTGCTCAAATTTGAATACTGCAGAAAGAAGAAGAATTTTGTTCTTGGTTTCTCCTATGAAAACCTTTTATTGGACAACCCATGTCATTGGTTTGGTTTGACTTGGATTTGATTTGTTCTAGTATTTAACAAGAATCATAAATGAAAGTACATTAAATTCAGTAATGACCTGTGGTAACCAATTTTTCATTATACATGCTTCCATAAAAAAAGTTTTGAACATTTACAGGTCATGCAAGGGGAATATTTTTTATGATATTGTTATACAAGGAGAAATATTCACTTGCATGCTATTAATGAATTTTATGAAAGAAGCTGTAAAAATTTGGGGATCTGGATTCCCTTCTTATTGGACAGTACTTTTGGCATAAATTTAAATGTCTTTAGTGAAGGGAGCGTAAGTGTTTCTCTTTTTTTTTGCTTTGGTTTGGAGGTTTGGAGAAAGGGAGGAGGTTGAGATAACAGAGAGAAACTGCATCACTTTATCTGATGTTAACCAGATGAATCATAGAATCATAGGATTGTAGAATGACCTGGCTTGGAAAGAAACCTTAAATATCCCAGGGTTTCAAACCCTCTATCTGTGAAATTCAGTTACTTTTGAATTGAACTTTCCACTGTAAAAAAAAAAATGTATCAACGGTAAGAGAAATAATCTCCAACAAATGCAATTTTTTTTTTCCTCAAAGGATATGAAAATGAGGCAGAGGCTCCTGAATGTCCTTTTGCATGTGGATACTTATGCTGATAATATTTCCAGGTGTGTGGGTACTTCTACAGGTTCAGTTGGCACTGTCAAATGTCTGGAGTATCCAGAATATATGAAAATATATTTGGAATAGAATCTGCCATAAAGATGTGGAAGCATGTCGTTTAGACAATAAATCTGGATAAATATAACCCCCAAATACATAAACTTGATAGTATTAGTTGCAAATAAATAGTTGTGTGTGTTGCCAGCAATAAACTGGTCCTGATTCCTTTGTTTTGTTGCATTGACTTTCTCTCCTCTTTTCTCCTTTTTCCCCTTCACACTCTTCTTTCTACTTTTTTGGGGTTTTTGTTGTTTTTTGTTGTTGTTGTTCTGGTTTTTTGGTTTTTTGGGTTTTTTTTGTTTGCTTGTGTCTTTGTTTTTAATATTACTCAGATACATTTGTAGTTCTTGTGCACAAAAAATAAAGTTTTGTGAACACTGAGAACTATCCACTGGTCTTTCTAATACCCTTTTCTTAGGGAATACTTAAATAAACAAGGTATGTGGACACTGTATGAATCAAGAACTTTGAATAATAAGTTAAAAGGATTGTCTCCATTTTGTCTCCACTTTTCTTCCTCTAGAAACTTGACATGTGAGCTGAAAAATGACCAGAAAGTTTTTATGTTTTGTTAAGGCTGTGAACCCTGATCTACCCTTCTACAGCAAGGACAGATGCTTCTGAATAAAAGTTCTTGAGTATTAAGCCAAAACAATATGTTTTCTTGTGCTTCCCCATATTTACATGCAACATGTTTATGTTAAACAATAAAATGTAAAATCAGCTATTTGAAAACCTGCATAGTAACTAGTCAGGTGTAAAAGCTTATGACCTTTTGCAAAAAAAATTATCTTTTTCTCTCTTTAACAAGTACTGCAATTAATGTGCATGTCTGTCTTCCAGATAGTACTGGATTTTGGTGACAACACACTGAAAGACAATCTGTTTCTATTCTTTTTGTAGAAAGTAAATGGATGGATCAGATGCGCAGAAATATAGAATGCTATTTCAAAATGGGCTTTATTTTTTGTTTATTAATATTTGCTTAAATTAATACTTAATGTTCCATTTCATTAGTGTTATGCTTAATGCTATTTCAATTAGTTTGGAGGGAGGTTTTTCATGTTTTTATGTGACACAGCTTGAAATGCTTGGACAGAATCACGGAAATGGAATAAATCTGTTGACGTCAATCTAATTGTGCAATCTACACAGTGGTGTTGAAAATCGATCAATACAAAACATGTTTTACATATTTCAATGCGAATTTCCTCCTGTCACTCAGCAGTGGTTACTCACCATTAAAATGTATATTTTCAACAAAAAAGAAATTATGAACTTTAAAGACTGGAATCTTATTCTGCAATCTGTGTTTGAGAAAAATCACTTTAGCTTGCCTTACAAATGACCTAGAGAGGCCTCCTACTGAAAAGTGATGGCTTTCATTCACCATCTTCAGTCAAATTTTAGCATCCTTCCTGAGGGAGCCAGCTGTCACTTGGTTAAGGGTTCGGAAATCTAGGCAAAAGCCTACTTTTATTTCATCAAGACAATTCAGATAATGTGGGCGAGTCCAAACAGCTATTTGAGAGAGTGTTAGTTTCCACTTGGTCATTAGGCTGGGATTCATCTGACTAAATGTAGACATCAATGAGGTAGCCACATATTTTTTATCTTGTCACCCCAGCCAATGAGGGAAACAAGGTCGTGATTCATCTTGTCCTTAGGAAAATGTTCAGAATATATTAGATTAATTACTATTCCTCTCCCTAGACAATAACAAAGAGTACCCAAAATGCTCAGAGGTAGATGTTTGGTGTAGGTAACTGAAACTAAAGATGATGAATCACAACATAAATATTAGGGTCTTTTTCTATAGATTCACAATAATTTTTATTTGATTTCTCAAGGTTGTTTCAGACTGAGTGATTAAACACCCTTTAAGCTTGTCTTAGCCTGACTCTTGAGTCAAAGACAACACAGGAAACTCTGAAATGTCATTCATCTGAAGATGTGTGAGACATCTGAACCTGTGTGAGACGTCTGACTTTCTCTGTTCATTATTTTGTTAATTTTTTTTTTATCTTAGGGTATGATTCTTCCCATAAAGGTTTCCCTGCCTAAAAGACATGTCTAAATTTAACATCAGACCATGTCCTTGTGTCACAGAATGCTACATAACAGAGGTGACCAAACTTTGTTTGATGTCTCTTGAATGCTTGGACCTTCAAAGAATTTCTTAGAGAGCTATTTGAATATATCTCTAAAAATCTTAGGACATCACATTACCCTTACATAACACATGTCCAGACCTTTATGTTTTAATAATACAGGAGAAGCTTTGGAGGTCATAGTCCCGATCTTCACTTTTTTGGAAGATCCATTCTTTGTATCTTTTTAAAGATTTTTTAAAGATTTTTAAAGATTTTTAAAGATATTAAAAGATCTGTGTCTTTTAATGACTTGGTATGCACTAGTCATGTGACGTGTACTGAGATGACATCACAGTATCAAATGTCCATTAGTCACTTTTAATTTTGGTCAAAAATTAGTCACTTTTTATTTCAGATAATTAAGTTATGACTGCCAAGTTCCACAAAAACAACACGAAAAGAGTGTTATTTCTATACAACATGGTATATCATCAGATTTGTGCCATCAGAGTAATGTCAGAAAGATCTCCAGGGTCCTCAACTTATAAAGCTATCCAAGAAAATTATCCTTGTCTTTCCTTCAAAGGGAAAAATCTAGGGTTAACAGTACCGATTTCAGAACAGACCAGTTGCCTGCACAATTTGTTTCTCCTTATTTAGCAGTAACAAATGAAATGTACAACAGGAAAAAAAACAAGTTTACACAAATGAGCAGAGAAAGAACCAGGGGAAGATCTGTCAGACTGTTTATCCCAGGAAAAAGAATCAAGAAAACAAAACAAACCAGAAAAATGTCCTACCACATGAACAGTGTGATCATTATCAATACTTAAAAGTTTATGGCTGTAATTTTGAAAAATAGGTCCAGGAAATTCAGTTTGCAAAACTGTGTTTTTTTTAAAGACAAATGATAGGAGAAATATATGAGCCAATACTGGTGACATCAAACTTGTAAATGAGGAGAGGGTCTATTGTTGCTTTTGTTACTGTGCCTCTTACTGCCATCTCTGTCAAAAGTTTTACATTACTACATGTCTTTCTCTTTTCTATCTGCCTTTTCTCTCTTTATATACACTTTCTTTGTTCAACTCTCTCCAGCCAGGATGCCTGCGACACTCCAGGAAGACATTTTTATGACTGATATGTACAGTAAATGTGCTCACTTCAAAAAACATGCTGTAAAAGGTCTACCCCATCTGACTCCATCTGCTCCCTGATGTCCCATCTCAGTGAAAAATAGATATCTTGAAAGCAGGACAGCAACAAATTTCACAGTGATCGTCTTGTGCTTCATTTTAACATTTACAGTAGCCTTGGGACCTAACTAGACAACCCAAGTGGTGGAAGGTCAGGCTATATGCGAGCACAAAACTGGGCAGGCAAGATCATAAGTATTCTGCTGAATTTGGTCTATGAACTTTGATAAAAATGTATTAATTAACATAGACATCAAGTAGTTTAAGACTATGTCTCTAAATTCATTCCAGAATAATCTGCTCTAAAATATAGTCATAGATTTTGGGGCTATTTTAAAGGCTCTAATTGTGTAATTTAATTTAATTTCTGATTTTGTTTTTTTTTTATTCTGATTTATCTATTCTGCTAAACTACCATGATTCTAACTATTTCCGAAAGCTGATGAATATCACTGAAGTAAAAAGAGCTACACCATTTATCCCAGCTTCAAGTGGTCCTTTTATTTCACAGAATCACAAAATCATTCAGGTTGGAAAAGACCTCTGAGGTCATTGAGTCCAAGCTTTGACTGATTACCACCTTGTCAACAGGACCATTGCACTGAGTGCCACATCTGGGCATTTCCTGAGCATCTCCAGGGTGGTGAGCCCACCACTTCTCTGTGCAATCCATCCCAATGCTTAACAACCCTTTCCATGAACAAATTCCTCCTCGTGTCTGGTCTGAAACTCTCCCAGCACAGCAGATTGCCATGTCCTCTTGTCCTGTCACTACTTTCCTGGCAGAAGAGACCTACCGCAGCTTGCTACCCCAATTTGTTTCCATTGTTACAGAATGGCAGATTTAGGAAGACTTTAAGACACCAGATCTTCTAGTCCAACCTTGCTGCTCAAGAAGAGTTCCCCAAAACATGTGATTCTGGATTTTGTTCAGACAGCTTCTTAATATCTCCAGGGAACAAGGGAATATCTTTAATATCTCCAGGGAGCAAGGCTTCTCAACCTCTCTGGGCAGCCTATTCCAGTGCTCAGTCACCCTCACAGAGCTCTTTTTCATATGCAGCTGTAGCTTCCTGTGTTCCAGTTTCTGCCCATTGCCTTGTGTCTTACTTCTTGTCACTAAAAAGGAGAGCCTGCCTCTGTCCTATTGACACCCTCCCTTGTACACACTGAGATAATAAAATAAGAGCCAACCCAACAAATAAACCCACAAAGAAAATCCCAATTGCAGTCCTTAAATATTTCTGAAATCAAATTATGAGAAAAAGTTGTTATTAATCCTTCTTCTTAATGGAAATTGCTCCTTGTCATGAAAAGATTTTCTTGGTTTTGCTTGGAGCTTCTTGTTTGTTTATTTGGTTTTTTTTCTTATCTTCTCCTGAAAGAGAAACCTGTGAGTTTATTAAAAATTTTTTGTCTAATAGTGTATAACACATAGTCAAGGGATGAAGAAAATAAACCAAATTGTTTAGCAATTGAAGAGCATATTTTTATTCTGGAATTTAGATATCTTTGGGTATAGGGTATTTAAGATAAGAGCTGACATTTTGTGTGTAACATGATCTTTTCTTATGCCCCAGAAAGCAATCTATGTGAGACTGTGTCAGCCTGTGTTATTAAGAGGAATAATAGTGACTCGGAGCTAGAATCTATCCAGAGATTGTAGTCAAAATCTTTATTTTATTACTGAGTTTCCCTTATTCTAGCATTTCCACTGAGGAGTTTCAGTTTCTACAAGCAAATGCGCTCCTGTGGGGACACAGAGCATGCTTCAAGGGAAGACTGAGGTAAGCACTCTTTAGATGATCAATCCACTTGTCTGTCTCAGAGTTCCTGCATGAGTTTTTCAATATTCCTCTGCAAAATGTGTAAGGAAAAGACTCCAAATCTGTTGGCCCTTTGAACAATATTGGCTAAGAGCGATGTGAAATGGTGCGGCGTTTACACATCTTTGCTTTTTCTTTGCTATTGAAATAAATTTATTATGTCAATGACTGACAGACTTTTTTTCCAGTCACCAAGGAGTGCTCTTAGATATGAGGAGCCTGCCTCAGAATGCAGGCACCGTAAATTTTCGCGATTCTACGTGGATTATTTCTGGACAGAATATGATTGAAATCAATGAGGTTCAACCAAGGTTAGAATCATTCACTCATAGGGAGTTTCTCATAAGGGTATGGCATGATACAAATAACTACCATTGAAAGAAACAAAATATCAGAGATCAAATGAGAAAGCAATTAATGGACAGTAATGGGTACACAGTGATGAAGGTTTTATACTCTGTATAATACCAATTAATGTAAAATATGTTCTCTTTTCTTTTAAATAAAAAAACTGCAGCAAAACAAGACAATAAAACAAGACAATAAAACCAGGAAGATGTTCCTAATTACTTGCACGTATATACGTTCCTGATTTTGGGAACACTAAGTGATTTCTTCAGACATCTCTTGGGATTTCTAATAAAGCATGCTGTATGAAATCAAAACATCATTAGAGAGATATCTAGTTTATGCTGGTAGGTAATCCTTTTCATCAGGGCCTGGATTTCACAGCAAGAAATTTCTTCATTGAAGACAATTCCTGCCTATTCTTTGCCAGATTGTTCCAATGCCAGAACTCTTTCTGAGGCTAGAAACTAATTCCATCTCTAGAAAATAAACTTTCAGAAACCAGTCAGAAATGAATTGGTGTCCACATGGAAGCATGTTTAGGAGTTACCTACATATAATTCAAAAAGATTTGATGCTATGGGACAATATATTATCTATAAAGCAATATTTATTAAAGATACTTATGGTTTTTCCACAAAAAAAACTAGCCAACTGATATTTTCAGTGATTTCCAATTCTATTAAAAAAAAAAATAAATCTATCCCTTGTTAAGTGTTTTACAGTATCTAATTAGTGTATTTGCCATATTAACCCTGTTTTCTCTGCTGTGGTTTTCGAATCATAATGTCTTTTTCTTTGCTTGAAGATGTAGAAAATATTAGTCCAGTTTAACGTGCTTAAGTACCTTTCTTTGTGTACATTTTTAGATTGTTGCAATCTCTCTGTTGCAATGCTTGTTCATTAAATGTCTTAATGGCCTTAGGTTTTTTCTTTTTTTTTTTTTCCCTAAGATTTTTCTTCTTTCTTCCTTAGTTCAGTTGGTTAGATCTTGGTGCCAATAACATCAAGGATGTGTGTTCAATCCCCATATGGGCCATTCACTTAAGAGCTGAAGTCTATGATCCTTCTGGGTCTCTTCCTACTCAGACTATTCTGTGGTTCTTTGTGACTCCTTCTCTTTTTTATTTTTTATCCCTTTTCCTGGTATTTCCTTTACTGTTTTCACAGTGAAAACTTGAAATCTGTACTGGGAACTAAATAATTCCATTATGGATTTCCTTCTTGGGAGAGGAGAGGAGGTAAAAATAAGACTTTTCTTATTTTGAACATTTTAGCAGCTCTAAAAACTACTTTTGAGATGCTGGTGGGGGCAGGGAAGTGAAGGATGGTAATTTTTTTGTTACTTATTCCCCCTGTAGAGACTCGAATGCCAATCGACTCCTCTCACAGCACCACCTACTGTGGTGGTCTAGCTGCAGGCTAGTGTGGGGAAAGATTAAGCTTTTTCATCTGTAGTGTTACAGTTCCTAGGAGGCTCTTGCACTGCTGTTTCGGTAAAGAGATTTATAGAAGCACTTGATGAATTTTAGTTATTTTTTTATCAGTCTGTAACCATAGAAATGTGCGTGTGGAGACCACTGCCATCTTAGGCACTGCTGCAATTTCTACAAATCATCTTACTTGTCTGCCTTATACCTTGTTTTATATCAAACTTTTCATTAGGAAGGAATAAGACAGCTTATATACAGAAACAGTACCCTAGTGCATCTTTATGCTGGTCATGCAGTGCAGAACATCACAAGAATGTGCTGGAGGAACAAGGCAGGGACTTTGTAGGAGAAGGCGTTCACCTGATTGTGTAAGGCTGACACAGATGAGAGTACAAAACCCTTTGCAGCCTCCTTCGTAAACACGGAAGCATCAGGAAAAAAGAAGTCTGAGGGATCTCACAGTATATATTTCATGGACCTCAAGATTCTATTCATGCCTATAGTCCCTGAGACACTTTTGGGACAAATATGTCTCCCAGTTCAAGGTTCCTAAGAATGAATCTTTTGGGCTGAATGTCTTCAGAGACAGTAAATAAAGCACCTGCTCCCAGTGCAATAGTTAATACGTAGCTAGCACTCTAGGGTCTTATCCTGTGTTTCTTGGGATGTGAGATCAAAAGGATAACCAGTGGTTTCTGTTTAATTAAACAAGCTGACAGAGCTGGGTGTTCAGTAGCTGCCTCTCAGAATAGCAATGCTCATCTTCAGTATCACAGAATCACTGAAAACAAGAATGGGTCACATTGGAAGACACCTCAGTGGCTGATCTGGTCCCACATCCCTGTTCCAGCAGGGCCATCCCAGAGCACAGGGCACAGGGTTGTGTCCAGAGGGCTCTGGAATATCCCCAGTGAGGGAGACTCCACCTCTCTGGACAATCTGTTCAGGGCTCAGTCACTGCCCAGCACAGAAGTTCTGCCTCATGTCCAGGTGGAACTTCCTGGGCTCAGTCCCTGCCCATGGCTCTGGAGCCATTGCTGGGCCCCCAGAGCAGAGCCTGGGCCCTGCTCTGCCCCTCCCTGCACAGGGACAGACAGGGATGGGGTCCCCTCTCAGCTGGGGCTCCTCTGGAGGCTGCACAGCCCCAGCTCCCTCAGCCTTTCCTCTGAGAGATGGTCCAGATCCTTAACCATAATTGTTACAAACCGTTAGACCTACTCCAGGAGCTCTTGTACTGAGGAGCCCAGAACTGGTGTGTTTGTACTCTTGTGTGCTAAATTAAGTCTTCCTGGAAATCACTGCCTTGATCATGCGTGGTTTAAATGGCCATTTTTATTCCTTGTGTCCCATCCTCTTGAGGCTATTTTTTTTTCCCTTTTTGTTTTTTGGGATTTCTTTTTGTTTGGATGGTTTGTCTTTTACTCCTGGAGTTCTAGATCTCTGAGATTTAGACAGTTAAATGGTTCTGAATTTCTTGTGTTTACGATTGCTTATGGACAGTTACCAGTAGGTACAGTTCAGTTATGATACCTCATAACTCATAATCTCATCATGAAACTTGAAGCTCGGGTGAAGGTCAAAAAGCCTTCCTATGTCAAATTAAAAGTCTTTCAACTCTTTTTTTTCCCATCTCTTGGTTGCTCTTCTATATTTTCTTTTGTGCTCTGAAAAACTTCCTCACTGCTGCTTTGAATACTGAAAACCAGAGCTGTCAATAGTGCATATTGTTTCACTTGTAATTGTAACTCCACTGACTTCATAGTGCTGCTCTTGATTTTCCTGAGTAGGAAAGGAGAGTGGGCCATTTCTCAAGACACAGCCACATTACATTTAAGACAAGTGATACTGTCACCAGTAGGCTTGTGCACATCATCTTTCCACAGCAGTGTCACAGTTCTTCTCTGACATGTAGTCAGTATAGACCAGCATCAGTAATCTGCACTGTTAGTGCAGCAAAAAGACACCCCTATTCAAAGACTGAGCCCTCTGTTTCAAAAGCCTCTGCAATATAATGTAGCATAATTCAAAACTGAAGAAACTCTTCATACAGGATTTGCAATCTGAAATTATTCAGACAGGATTGCTATATTATGCAGAGAATAATTACAAAATGCTATCCCTGTAGTACTGTGCTTTTGTATGTATGCAGATTATTAAAAATGGCTAATCTTAAAATCATTGCACATACAGTGCAGTCAACAGCGAAGAGAGTCTCAGCTTTTGTGCATTGGTATAACAACATTACAGTTCGTGAAGTTGAGGTCCTGGCCTTATTTCTGCTCCATTATTGTGCTGTTGTATACAAAGGATGAAACCTGTTTCTCCATTACATCCTGCAACACTTGAGTAATTCTTCAGAAAAAAAAAGCGGATCTTGGTTTCACATTGTTTTTTTCTGACTCAACATTTGACTACCATTAGAGTGACAATACCTTTTTTTTTTTTTTATTTTTTTAATTCTGCAGAAATTCTCCAGCCACTGATACAGGGATCTGAAATATGAGTCAGAACACAAATGATTCAAAACTCTCAACTGCCCTATCTTATCACGTTCTTATGAAACAGGACCAAACAGAAGTTTCTTTTTACTCCTGTCTGAAACAAGAGACATCTAAAATGCAGGGCTTCATAGCTTCATAATCATGAATGCTTAGAATTACTGAAGGTGAAAAAGACCTTCAAGATCAGAGTCCAGCTGTTAACCTGTACAACAAATGTGTTCACTACTAAACCACATTCCCAATTGTGACCTTCACACACATTTTGAACAATTCTAGGATTGCGATTCCACTACTTCCCTAGGCAACCTGTTTCTATATCTGACCACCCTTCTAGTGAAGAATTTTTTCCAAATATCTAATCTAAGCCTCCACCTGTGCAACCTGAGCCTGTTTCCTCTTGTTCTGTCTGTCCCTTGTTACCTCGGAGAAGTACCCACCTGGCTACAACCTTCTTCCAGGGAGCTGTAAAGAGAGATGAGCCTCCTTTACTCCCAGAAGAACATCCTCAGCTCCCTCACCTGCTCAGATGTGTGCTCCAGACTTCCCAGTCTGGGGTGGTACAGACCCACCAATGGTACAGATGTGCTATATTAGAACAGGTCACATATCCTTTCAACAAGTTTGGATTACTTGACTCTGAGAGGATTACCTGATGTAATGATACTGTTCTTCCTAGAACCAGCAAAGGTGGAAATCACCTTGCATTAACATGGAAACTTGGAGCCAGTGATCCACTGCCCTACCACCATCAACAACCACAGGCTGAGCTGAACCAACCCACAAAAACATAACTATAATCACCAATACAGTGGGGTCTTAACAATGGAATCCACATTGACAGAAAAAATCCATTTTATGAAGAAGAATAAACATTTTCCCAGCTGATACAAGGGAATAAAGGGATGGATTGTACCTCTTACAATTATTCACTATATTTTTGAAGGACAGCTTCATCTGCTGACAGAATTAGGGCAGGTGAGTGGGACTGAAATTTTAGAAATTAATTTTATTTTGTTCGGGAAGCATTTTCTACCCAACTCTGGAATATAAGTTTAATATTGTAGGTGATTATAACTGCCTCATATTTCTCATGAGCTGAGATTAACATTAAAACCTGGTATTCACTTATTGTTTGCATTTGCACCAGTGCAGTCTTGACTGTCAAGAGTGCGAATGATCTTTTTAAATTTAAAATTATTTTAGTAAATTCACAAGAATAATTTTATTTTTAAAATTATATATATATATATATATATATATATATTTAATATCTTTTCTGAGGCAGTAAGAACAGGGTAGGATTTATGTCTCTCACACTCAGCATCATAAATTCAACCTGCCATCAGCTAATCTAAATGAATTGTACAGTCTATAAATGCTGAAAGAAGAATTCTCTCCTTTTGTTCAAGATCTCCAATCACAAGTGGTTCATTACAGTAATGGCAAACTATAACCCTTTTCTGTACCACACACAAATCCAGATAGTGCTGTACAAACTCAACATATAAAATGTGAAGATTGCACAGGGTTTATGCCTTTGCCCAACACTTAAAGCAACCACAACCTCAAATAAAACTGCAGCTTGTAACCCATTTGAAATGTTATTCAGTTAAGCTCTATTTATTACCATCAAAAACAGCACACACAGGGACAGACAAAACAGTCCCGTTTCACAAAGCACAACCGGGATCAGCTGACTGGAACTCACACTTATGTTCATCGAAGGGCCGTATTCTCATTTTGTGCTCCTTGTTCCTATTTAGAGTTAATGGTAAATGTCTTTTCCTTATCAACTGTCAAATTGTCAGAACACACTTTGTATGTTCGAGACTGGAGAATTCGGGGGGTGTCAGAGGAAGGGGGAGGACCATCTGCTTTGTTGACAGAAGTTTACTCCCAATATTTTATACTGAGCAATTATTCAAGGTCCCTTGTATTTTGTGTCTCCCAGAGAGGAGGTATTAAAAATGCCCACTATTAAATGCTTTTCACATAGAAAGCAGGATTTTATGACCCTGTAACTGCAGGATCAGTGGTTTTACACTCTTTAGCCTCTGCAATAATGTGTGCCTGGTTCCCCCATGCAGGCCGTGCTGTGGTTAGTGTTGATTCAGTAAACAACATTTTGTTTCATCTCCACGGATATTAGGTCTATAGAGGACAGATTGCATTTGCTGATAGTGCCTCATGGTCTTAAAGCACACTTGACTAATTCTAGCTATCATTTGTTGTTTGTTGTATTTTAAACAAGGGCAGAATTTTTTAAAAAGAGAAAAAGTGGAAGAAAGAAGAGCAAGGAAGAGATGTGAATTGAAGCAAAAACAAGAGAATTCTTCAACGGCATTAAAAATTAAATGAGGGAAAAAACCTGACCCAAACTCTGCTTGAGTGGTTGCATAAGGGCAACATTTAAAAGAAAAAAACCCACTCAGATAAATACCTGAAGCATAAATGCTTTTAATTTCTATGAACAGAAAGTTCATGGGTGTTTTATTTCCCATTTTTCATTCTTTATATTTAGATGCCATGTTCATTACTTATGCGGCATCTGAACATATTGTTTTCCCTCCTCTGAACTAGCACATGGTGCATGAAATCTCATCGCATCCTTTGATTGACTAACCTCGTTAAGAAGTTTACATAAAAGATACAGGTGAGAAGCAAATTTGCCTGAAATTACACAGCTGCCAGTGAGAACAAAGGACTGGCCTCAGAAAGAAGGTAGTGACTGCAGGGATCCCTTTCAGGGCTCTGTTGCTGTTTTCTTTGATTATTCCATGCAGGAGAGATCTCCATGGGAAAAAGAGCTTATGTCACATTCTGATCTTAATCTTGTTGCCCACCTAAGTGTAATGATAGCTCTGAAGGAGATGGGGTATCAGTCCCCTCCCAGTGCTGACAGGGAAGGCAGACAGCGGCAGAAGAGAAAAAGTCATGAGTCACCAAAGGGACTGTCCCAAAGTTCATTAGCCTCTATCTGTTCTCGAAGAACACACTGAGGTTGTGTCTTTGTGGTAGCATCAGCATTTCCAGCTCTGAAAAATTAAGTACTTCTGATAAAATTTATATTGAAAGATTAGCCTAAGGTAGCTCATTTCTGAATAAACATCTGACAAAGGTAGATCTTCCATCCTCCTGTTACTTATTTGCTTGCAGAAGAATTGGTCTGTACCCAGTACCAAGACTAAGACTTCAGCCTTTGGGTAGAAGACTTAAATCTTAATATAGAGTTACTGATTTGACCCTTTTTCACTCTTGAGATGTGTGCTGTGCGCATTTTCCCTATTCTAGACCTTTCTTCCCCAAACTAGAATTCATAAGCCATTACTCAGAAACATCAACATTCCACCATTGCTTGAAGCTGGCTAGGGTCTTCTGAAAAATTATCCACCAAAGTCACATTCCTGTTGCTTCCTGATCAAGGTTTTTTTGTTGATGTTGGGGTGTTTTTTGTTTGATGGGGCTTCTTTAAACTCTTTCAGCAAACTCTAGTCAACTTCCAAGAATCAAAGATTCAATTTTTGGTGGCTATGTCCTCATTTATAAAATTATATTTTCACTGCTGTCCTTGGTTTTTGGGTCTTTATAACAACAGTGTTCATCCTTGTAGAAAAACACTAGAAAAGTCTGATTCCTGAGGCTGCAAAATTCTCTTGTTTAAAGCTACATCTATCTAGGTAGAAGATTGTAGAACCACAGAATGTTAAGAGTGGGAAGATACATTAAAATATCATTTAGTCTCAAGCCCTTTGCCATGGGCAGGGGCACCTCCTGCTAGACCAGGTTGCTCAAGGCCTTATCCAATCTGGCTTTGAACACTTGCCAGGTGGGGATGTCCACTGCCTCCCTGGGCAATCTGCTCCAGTGTCTGCCCATATCCACACTAAAGAGTTTCTCCCTAATATCAGGCCCAAATTTCCCCTCTTTCCGTTTGTAACACTCCCCCTTGTCCTACACACTACTCAGTATAGAGTCCCTCCTCTGTAGCCCCTTCAGACACTGGAAGGTTCCTATCTATCCTATCCTATGAGTTTTTCCACTCAACCACCTTTTCTCCAGGATGGAAAACACCAACTTCTCAGCCTGTCTTCAGAGGGGACACGTTCCAGTCCTTTCCTATCAACTTTGTGGCTTTTTCTGGACGTGCTTCAGCAGTTCCATGTCCTTATCTTATGAGCCCCAGAACTGCAGTCAGTTGTTCAGATGAGGTCTCACAAGAGCAGAGTAGATGTGGAGAATCCCATCCCTCAACTGCTGTCCATGCTCCTTTGGATGCAGCCCAGGAAACTTTTGGCTTACCGGGCTGTGAGTGCTCCCTGCCTACTCAAGTTCTTTTTCATCTGCCACCACCTACCAAGTCCATCTCTGCAGGGCTGCTCTCAGTCATTTCTCCACCCAGCCTGCAGGTGTGTCTGGGATTGCTGCAATCCAGGTCTAGATCCTTGCACTTGTTGAATTACGTGATGTTTGCCTGTTCTCCCATCTCTTTCCAAGACCTCTTGCAAGGGTCCCTCTGGATCCATCTCTTCTCTCCAGTGTGTTGACCACACCACTTGGTGTTGCCAGTAGACCTGCTGAGGTGCCCTTGATTCTAGAGTCCCTGTCACCAACAAAGAAGTAGAACAGTGTCAGCCACAGCACTGGCCCCTGAGGGACACCACTCACCACTTCTCTTCACATGGACAATGAGCCGTTGACCACAACTCTTTGTGTGGTTAACTAAGATTATCTAAGTTAATTATTATCTGGTAATCCAGCTCAGAGAAAGATTTGTACCACTTCTGACAACAGATGGCTGTCCATCCAAACTTATTCAGTGATACACAAGTCCATAAAAACCCAACAGAATACACACAACCTTCTTGCACACATTATATGCATTGTCATAAGAAAGAAAAAAAAAAAAATAAACTAAAAGGATGGAATGGAATCATTGGAAATATTGAATACCACGAATGAGGTGTCTTTACTATCCAAGTAACCCAAGCTCATTTTTAACCCTGAATAATCTTTGCTGGAAGTAATGTCTCTCAGTACACCTGTCTTTCTGTCTTTTTACATAAATATATACATAAAACCAGTCACACTCACAAGCTTCCCATGACAGTAGTCTGCCGTATTTTTTCCACACATCCTCATACTCTCCCCTCCCCTCTTTACCCCTACCAAGTAACTCCTGCTGGGGAGATGTGCCAGCCAACTCCCTTGATGTGTCCTGCCCCAGAGATGGCAGCCAGATGGCCTGACATCTGCAGCAAGAAGAGCTGGCAGGTCGCCCTGAAATCTCCCACTCAAGGGAGCTGTTGTTATGTACTGAAGTCCTTATCCCTGGAAAGACTTCTTTGAATAAAATATATAATACATGATAAAATGCAATAAATCCTGAAGAAAAGGAAAGCAAATAGTATTTTGAGACTACTTACCACAGCCTCAGAAGCGACTTTTCCCCATGGGCAATATTTGCTGTGGAAGCCCACCAAGTCTGTCATCATTCAGTACTTAAACACAATATGCGCCATAACACACACCATGAATTGCAATTTTTGTTCACACGCATTAGAGGAGGCCATGGTATATACAAATGGTAGAACAGAAGTGGATCAACCCAAAGAGGAACAATTACAGCTTATGCACGTTGTATCAATTCTCATGATCAAGATTAAAGTACACTGCACTGCATCCAGAGTATGCATTCTGGGAACTGTATGGGAATTCAAATACCTTTCAAACAGAGGCTGGTTTGCACTCCATTACCATGAGGTTATGTAGACAGACAGAGAGGTTGACAGAGTTCTGAGAGGGTAAAAAATAGAGGGAAATAATGTTAGTAATATAAAAAACCTCTATAAATATCATTTTTTTCCTAAAGCTATGAGGAATGTTGTAGCTTCAAACACCACCTCTGCAGGATTCAAAGTGCAGCATCCCTAAGGGACAGCTGGAATCACCCTGGCTTTCTTAGAACCATCCCCATTGCTATCTCCATTGAGTCTCCGAATGTTCATTCTTACATATAAAGCAAGCTCTGAGAGTACTTCTTTGGTGGAAAATTAAAGAACTAGAAAGAAAAAAAAAAATAAAAGGGTACCTGGCAACTTACCTTTTTAAATTAACCTAAATTTGAACAATAGGTAGAGGATTTGAACAATAAAATAACAAGAAAAGAAATGGAAAAAGTATAGATGAAGCAGCAATCAACATATTTCAGTATCAGTATGAATTTTTTGTGTATCTCATTCCTTTTGGAAGAGCTCTACATATATGTATAAACATACAAAGCTCAAATCTGAGCTCTGAAGGACCTCTTTATTTCAGATGCAAATCAAAATGCTATCTGTGCCCTAATTTTCAACCTAGAATTCTCCAAAGGTGAAAGCCAAGTTCAAGGTTAATTTTTTGCAAGAGAGGATGACATCTTTTGTTAAATTCAAAGATAAAAACGAAGCAGCATCTGGTGGATTTAAAATAGAAAAAAATAAAAGAAAGCAGCACCAACATAAATCACTCAAACCAATCCACAGGTCAAATATGTTACATGCATATTTGTCACCTTTTGTTGTCCAAAGCAATATCCACAAAGTCGTTAGTGTTTTCCCATATAGACAGCCAGGCAATAGACTCCAGCTATTTTATGCAGCTACTGGTAACATCTCTTGCCCAGAAGGCAGTGACAGACAGAGAGAAAGAGCAAAGAAATAACTTTCACAGTTTTTGTGTTTTCCCAGCTATCAATCAAATTCCCTCTGACATTGCTTCATTTATGGATTATTGCAAAAACACTGAAACAATGTGCAATGATAATGTTGTAAAGCTACAGAAATGAAATTGGTAGGAGTAACCCATTTCTCACTGTGTTCCCAAGTACCTCTCCACTCTGAATCCCCAGCATTGTTTAAGCTTCAGTTCTATATAAGAAAGCTAATCAAATGACACTCAGGAAAATTGACTTGGGTTTTCAATCTAGTTTCAGATCTCTATTGTACTTATTTCAAATAGCATTTGTTATTCTCTGCATATCCTTAGGAACATGCCCTGTCAAGAAATGCCATACAACTTCAAACCATGTTTTTTCCCACCTCTATAACTTTTTATGTATTCCCTTTTTACATTTTATTACAGCATAACATCTAAAAATGAAATAAAGATTATAGGCAACGCTTCAGGACTTGTAGTTCTGCAGCTTGCCCTGAATATCAAGTATTGTTGATAGGAACTTGCTGCTCCACCACTATAAATTGCCTAAATCTCCCCACTGACCATCACTGTAATTATTTCTGTTTGGAAATGAAAGATTTGATCGGAAGACTGATTTTTCTTTTCTTTATATTTCCCACTCCCTTTCTTGTCTATCTTTTCCCCATTCACCTGGACTGTACATTTTGTCTTGATAGTGGATTTAAAGATTAAATCTGTATTTATTTACCATAGTTATCTCTAAAAGTAAAAGAAAACAACAGATTTGAGGAAAAAAAAGTAAAAGAAAACAGGGGAAAGTAGGAAGGAGGGAGGCAAGAAAGCATGGGGAGAGAAAATGCACAGAACAGCTATCCCAACCACTAATTTAACAGGGATTTTTTTATTTTACTATTTTTTTTTTCTCAAAGTGCAAAAATGGAAATAAAACAGAGGTAGTTACTCCCTTTGCATCCAACACCTAGGGTAGGATTGGTAGGATAGGTACTGAAATTTAAAACACTTTTCCTACATTACTTTATTGCTCAAATGTGTCAGAATCAGAACAATAGGTCAAATTTAGTGCCTGCAAAAGCTATTTTTGAGGAATAACTTGCAATTGAAATCCAAACAAATCAGAAAAGGAAAGTCAATGCATCAGCAAAGAATAATCAGTGTCAAAGCATGAATTAGAGGTGCAGGCCGAAAGTACATAAAAGGGGAAGATTCAGGGGGTTTTTGTGTAGGAGCCGGGTTCAACCTCAAGGTCAAAAACAGAGGTGCAATAAATGGGAGTAATTTCTTTGTGTCAAAGAAAAATGTCAGGGAGAAAAACTAGAGTTTGTTATTGTTTTATTTTCCTTTAGACTTTGGACTGAGACTAAACTGTTGTGCAGCCTCCATTTCCAAGACTGCTATTGATTTTTCAAGAGACAGAAAAGTGCTGTTCTCCACTGGGGCCTGGCTTTTCTCCTGAGCAGAGAGGAAGAATAATGGTCCTTTTGTCCTCATTTCTTCACACAACACCTACCCTTACCAGTGTGGTATGGTGCAGTGAGTAGATCTGCATCACTGGGAGATTATACAAGTGAAAAGAATGCTGTGGTGCTGTCCAGAACCGAAATTTAGCGCCTTAACAAAAATGTGGATGGTAAGAGAACATTCTGCCAGTCTGCTAACGAGAAGTACTAAAAAGCCCTTGCTAAAGCATCATAGTGATGGGTCTAACCTGCTTTGTTCCTTCTCTGGGAGATCTTCACAGGGGTTTCTGCTTCTTTGCATTGTTTCAAGGTGCCACAAAGCTGAGAATAATCTTGACAAGTACACCAAGAGGCTGTAAAAAATAATTATTTTTTATTTATATGTCACTTGTTTCAACAAATTTGCTTAAAAATTCATAAAGAAGAAATTTTTCAATTGAAAAGTGCCAAACACCTGTCAAACACTGCCAAACTGGGGATTCTCTTATCCACAAGCAATATGAATTCTCTACTGTTGTGAGGTGTATACACACACACAAACTTATACAAAGATGTTTAATGCCACTGAAACAAACCCCCCTTCTTTGCTGCATTAATTGCTAAATAGCAGAAAATAAAAAAAACCATACAAAATATTCGTAGAATATTAGAACAGCTGGATAATCAGTTTCTTTAAGTTATGTGAATAAATAAATATAGTAATATCTTTATATACTGTTAATGTACTGAGAAAACATATTCATTGTACAAGCAGATGATTCATGCATGTCATACAACACATACCTCTTAGATAAATGCATTTCAAATAAGGATTTATATATATGAATGATCTTGTTTTCATGTATCTCCCTTTTGTTCTTTTTAAACATAGGGGCAATGCTTATTTTCTTCCATTTTTCTGGTACACTCATTTCCAGGCTTTCAGAGAAATTCACTGAGACTATTTCAAAGTTCTTGATGGATGCCAATGTGATAGTCAAGCAACACAAAAGCATAATACATACTGGTATACAAATAAGTATGTTTGTTTGTTTAAATGACATATTAGAATAACTAATCTTTGTGAATTTTAAATTAATTAGTTTGAAAGAGTGGCATATATTTATATGAATATAACTAGTGCCCTGTAACCTTCTCTGCTTTAGACTTCCTGTCCACCACCCAGAAACATAAACTTAGTTGCCTAAAGGCAGTTGCATCCAATAACAAATTTGTTAAAAACTAATTAAAAATAATAAAAATCTTTATAAGATTTAATTGAAAAATTGCTCTGTGGCAGGATAAGCATGGTCATTTTTTGGCTTTTTTTTTTTTTTTATAGTGTTAGAACATATTATGAAATTTTATGGTGTGGTTGCTTTTTGTGCATTTTTTTTCGTTTTCAGCCTGCCTTTGTAATCTCATACTATTATCTTTATAGGATTTATAATAGAGTGCAGCATTATGGTCAACACGTGCCAAGGCAGGACCATTGCAGTTGAACCAGATCAACCAGTTGACCTCAGGGAAGAGTTATCAGTTTCTCTCAGGGGCTGGTTTGGATCGGCTCAAAAGGCTTCATGTGGAAAGCACAAGTGAAGCTGCAAAGAATGAGGGAACATTTGTCATATTTTCATCAATAGCACAAATAGAGATCAGCCTAAGCTGGCTCTGAAATTTCTTCTCAGCTCCATTTTCTTCCTTTCTGGATTTAAGTTTAGTAAAGGCATATTGGTGAACCAAATCTTATCCCTTACTGCAGTTTCTATTCTTCCTTCATATTAGGATAACTTCTTATTCTTCTATTGTTTATTTAAAGAAATAAGCTGCTCTATTACTTTTCTTTCATAACATATTGTTGTCTAATTCTCTGAATTTATTGAAATATTTCTTTCTGAAGACTTATTTATGAATTCTTTTATTTTCTCTTCCTCCTTCTTAACTATCATGAGCTTTATCTTTTTGTGGTGCCATTTGTCTTCTAGATTGTTAATCGGTTCCTCATTTTGGATGAGATGATTCAATTAAGAGCCTCTGCATAGAAATGAATTATTCTCAGCACGTCTGTGGGATAGTGGAAGTTTCATTCCACCAGCAAAGGCTGTTTGTTACGAGTCTACATGAATGTCTATTATGGAAGCCAGTTGAGGCTGAGATTTATATCTTATATTTATCTATATCTGAGGTTATAATGTTTTTAATTTTGTTGCACATGACTCAGCTAACCCACCAAGGCTTCTTTCATATTCAGGGGCAAGAAACAGGCACTTTCAGATGGAAGCCTTGTTCAGGTACAGTTCTTCCTCAAATTACCTGTTTATTGGATTCTGAAGAGGTTGTGCCTGAATAACTCAGATGTCCAACTTTTGGAAATCTACAGTTAATGAGGTAAATCCTGTTACCAAGAACTGAAACATTTCAAAACCGTAGTGAAATCAGATCTGAATCTGAAACCTCATTTTTAATCTCTTACAGGCTATGGACTTCAATCCATCATTAAATGTAAGAAACTGTCTAAATATTCTTTTTAATCCTACTGCAAGAATAATTTGAAATGAATATAAAGAAGCTGGATATGAAACAAATCACCTTGTTTCCTTAGTAACTTCTTGAAAGTGTATTCCTTTAGATCAGCTATACTAGGAAGCTGCATTTCCTTGAACTTCTGTAGCATGATACTGAAATTATATCTGTCTGATGAATTTTGCTTAGTTTAATTTAAAACTGCAGTTAATTCTTTTTGCTTGGTTGTTTTGCACTATCATTTTGGGTTTTTTTTCTCTTCCTCTCTTTTTGGTTCTCTAATGAGGGACAAGTAAAAATTAAGTTTCCTCTTCTCTCCCTCTCTCGTTATTGCTACTGAGTTATGCCCAATTATTAGAACATGTAATTCACTTTTCCCTCCAACATTATTCTTAGATGGCAAATACAGTTTAGTTTGTGTTCTGCTTTCAGAATAGCTGGAAGACACAAAACCATTTCTATCATGTATGTGTCTGTCATGTATGTGGGCTTCAGGACAGACTCATCTCAGGATACTGACAGACCTCAGGAGGGTAAAGTCAAATTACAGCAGTTTATACCTACTGAGAACCTGCATGACAGTCTTTCCATTGAGAAATGAGCTGTGATTTGGGGAAGTTCTGGATAACAACATAATAAAGGGGTTTTATAATGGTTAGCTCCTGACCTGTGCATATTAAAACAGTTGGTACTCGACTGGACTTCTTGTGGAACTAAAAGGTATTGTATAGGAATTAGGACTTCTGAGGTCCCCTTCTCAAACCTGGGTTACTTCCATCAATACAGGGAATTTCTACTTCTGAGTTTACCTATCTGCAGCCTAGGCATAATGTTTTGTCTCTTGGCTCTTTCAAGGCTTAATTAATGAATGCATGTTTTACAGCTAGTTGAGAACCTCAGATAAAAGGGTCTATAGAAGTGCAAAGCATTATTATGTTGCAGGAAGCCTGATTTTCTTCTACATCAGAAAAACAAGACTTTGTGCAGACTTAATTGGGTTTTTTTAAATTTATAAAGAGGATTAAGAAAACCGAGCCTATCTTAGTCTCCCTACTGGTAAATAAAAAGAAAAAGAAATAAAGACTAGAAGCAAAGAGAGGATTTATAATAAAATAAATAAATATATCCAAAGGGTAATGCACAAATAGCTGTTTAGAAAATAAAGGACCAGATTTTCTGAGCTATGAAGCGGTACATTAACAGAAATAAAATTAAAAAAAAAAAAAAAAAAAGAGACAAGGTTGCAGAAAGGAAATTTTGGAAAGAATCACGTTTTAATCAGTTATCCTAATTCAATTTCATGATTCCCACAGAAAAAAGGAGAGTTTAAAAAAATTGGTGAAGACAGATCCACTCTCTATATGGTGTTAGTTATTTAATACTTTACATGGATGTTAATGAATCATTCTGGGTTACCCAAAAGGAAACCCAAAAAAAGGTATTTTTTTTGTGTCAGTTGGAGAACACTGTAATGGTAGTAAGCACCAGAAGATTAAAACCAAATCCCTTACAGATGGAAATCAGCAAAGCTCCAGCTAGACTAGCTTCATTTTTGCATCTATGCCAATTAATGGCAGCTGAAACCTGGTCTCCAAATATCACTGTAACTTTGTTCATGATGTTAGGGTGGCCAAAAGGATAAGCTTTCTTATGGGTTTTCAAGGACTTGGTGCCATTTTGCTAATACTCCTCTCACTACATTTTCTCATCGTGTTTTTTGTTTTCCTGTTACCAGCCAAGACCTGTGACAACCCGTGACATGCTGAAAGAAGGAAGCCATAATCAACAGGTGTGTTATGAACCCTAAAATAAAGGTTTTCAGATTATATTCCATGTTCAGTTTAGGGCATTTAGATTTTGAATTTCTAAGTCTTGTGAGGTTTAGAATTGGTTGGGAAATTGAAAAGCTATTTTTGTGGTATTTTTTTAAAAGTCAGAGCTACTTTATTCTCATTTGTTGAAAGTAAGATACATTTTTAGCCCAGCTTCCTGAGAAGAGGGAGTATATATCACCTTTTGATATATGCCTGTACACTTACATATATATCTTCCTGTGTTTTGCACCCAAGTTTAAGAAAAATGTGAAGAATAATGAGATATTAATTTCTCCCCAAAACCATGAAAATTTATGGCTGTTTAAAGACAAGAGAAATCTTTTACGCATCGAAACTTTGATACAATTTTGTATCCTGACCAAACGCATCCTGTGTTAGCTATCAGAGAATCCACACAGGTTTTCATTGACTTTACTTCACTCAGTCATTTTTACTGTTTTTCTAAACCTGAAGAATTTTGCTCACACACATGGCAAAACATGACTATCTGATAAAAAAAAATGATGCTCAGATAAAGGCAATTACCTTGATTTCTCACAGAGTTTTTTAGGTTTCCATTTAGAAAAGGAGGCCTTCCTCTTTGTGTTCTTAAGGGGTTCCATTACAGCTCTGAGAATAACAATAGTTACAGATTTTTGTTTTCTTTAGCCTTCTATCAGGTGTGAGACATTATTTATCTTATAGACTAACATTTTATAGGTCAGTGGTGTCATTTCAATAGCCATGTGATGCTTATCTTTTGAATATTATCAACTGTCAAGTAGACACTGCAAGGATATTTCTCTGCACGGATTAGGCATCATCATTCTTATTCCAGAATGAGATAGAAAATTAGAAGAAAATAAGTTTGACTTTAAGTGGTAAAAGGCACAGAAGAGAGTGCCTATGATGACCAAGAGCTTAGAAACATATTTTGTTGGAGTAGGAAATTGAAGTAGCTCCATTTGTTTAGCCCTGAGGAAGCTGTTCTCAGCAGTCCATGACAGACAGCTAAAAAAGAAGTCTTCTGTCAATAGGTTTCAAAAATCTGAGTAAGTGTTCAATCTTCCAGTGAAAAACTTTATATGATTGGCAATCTGAAAATACTGGAAAACAGCTATCTAGTGGATAAAAGCTGGTCCGAACATGTCAGTTAAACATCGAGGACATCTCCTTATTCCAAAGGACAATATGTGCTCCTGGAAAGGCCACATCAGACAAACAGACCTCTTGGGGAATAGAAGGATTCAAGAATTTAATTCTAAAAAGAGAAGCTTCCAGGGTCATGAAATCTATAACTACATATGACTGATGAACTCAATTTAGAACCAATATAGTACATTCCAGACTTTCTTCTTCTAAGGGCTGTTTTTGAGTGCTGTGTAGGCACTCCACTTCCTTTGAGTTCACTGACAGTTACCAAGAGGATACTTCTGTAGCTTTAGGCCAACAGATTAATGGATTAACTTTCAAGATGTTTCATGAATATAGTAATTTTTTCACTAGGTAAACCAGAGATGAAATGTCCCATGCATTCAACATACTCCTCATGAAATTGTACACTAGGAAATGTTCTCCTTTCTCTTTTTGTTCTCTTAGGAAGAATGGGAACATATAAAGAACAATGCTGTAATGACACAAAAATATGATGGCTTAATTAATCTTTTCATCTGTCTTCCCTATTCTCCTTGTGTACCTTTTACTCAATACACATAAAAGGGGCAAATAGAATGATAGGGACATGAACAGTTGTATCTCTGATAGGATGAAAATGGTTTGTGAGCTCATGGACACTCTTTGTTTATATTCTATTAACAATTTTCTTTATATCACAATTATAGATTGTGTAAGGCGAATTCTTACATACACATAAATTAGAGAATTATCATCTCTCGGAAATGGTTTTTAGCTTTGTCCATCGTTTGCATGTGCTGGGAAAATCATGGTGGTGAATTTAATAATTGGCTCAGTGCATTTAGTTATTAAATGTAACTGCTTTGGAATTGAAGGTAAGGATATGCCAGACAATGCCAGAGAGGAGCCAAATAACTGGAGTGGAGAAGAACAGATCTGATTGCTTTTATATGCATCCTACATTAAAGAATCCTTAATGGTTCCCTGTGCAGCTTAAAAGTTTGATATTCTTTTTTTCACCATATAGGAAATCATGGTGATTGCAAATCCTAAAGCACTAAAGTTATTTAGAATAGAAGCTGTAAATATATACAGTAGAAAATAGGCATTTTCCTTGGTTTATAGCTCTAAAGGATTAAAGCAGGATTAAAAAGAAAATAGATTTCAAAGCTGTTATGTTTTCTGCTAGTAAGTGTCATGACTATGTTTTTATTTTTTTTTTTTTTTTCTGAAGGACAGAGTAGGGAAATCCAAAACAAAGGAAGAAATAACCACAGACAGTAAAAAGTGAAATAAAAAAAATAAAAAATATAATATTAACAATAGGGACACACACACATACACATTTGCACATATGTAAAAGTGCATATATGTACTTTTATACAGTTAAAGCTTACATTTGCACAGAATTTTATTTCTAAAGGAAATCTAAACATCTAATTAAATCATGAACTGGGCATTCACTGTAGAACCAACTAATGTTTGCAATATTACCTTTCCAGCTTAATTTAAATAGTATTCTAAAGCAAACAGAGCTGAAAACAGATTACTAAAGGTACTCTCAGAGGGTGTAAGAGAAATAGGAAAGTGTGGTGGTAAATTCTTAGGAACTGCAAATGATCTATATTGCTTCTTCTCTAATTTCCTGAACATAAAACAATGCTGAAAACATAAAAAATACCACGTTTTACAAAGAAGTGCTTAAATAATATGCAATATTTGTGTGCAGAATATAATTTTACTTGCCCTAAGGTTTCTTTACCTTTGTTTAAGGATGGTCAGGGCTGAGAATGAAGCAGGAACAAAGGTACCTAGAATTACTTATGTCTCTGCATTTTGCTTTCTATAGTTACAGAGTACAGACTCAAAACTCACTAGAGGTAACAGGAATCTATTTAGTAACAGGAAGAGAATAATGGGAACTGGGGCCTTTCAACTCAATTGAAATTGATGGGGCTTGAGGACATGAAACATCTTGTGGCTGGTGCTGTGCACTGAGCCAGACAAGCCTGAAGTTCTGTTCTGTGGCTGAGAAATCCCCTAGTTATGTATTCAGGATTATTTTTTTTGTTTTTTGGGTTTTTTGTTGTTGTGTTTTGGTTTTGGTTTTTGGTTTTGTTGTTGTTTTGTTTTGTTTTGTTTTGTTTTGTTTTGTTTTGTTTTGTTTTGTCAGTGGTGGCTTTTTTTGAGAGGAATAAATTATGTAGCCAAAAACTACTGACAATATGCAGTGAAGTGTGCTTGCTATTGACCACTAGACAGTGTTGTGTATGTGGCTGTGGCCACTTATATCAGGATTATCTCCTACACCAAAATGGAGGGGTTTAGCTGAGGGTCACCATCTGAACAAGGGCATCAGTGGGGAGCAGAGTGAGCAGAAAGCTTATCCTGATTCTGCACTTTCTGCATGACTTCATCACTCTCCTCTCTACAGAGGATTGCTGACAACTTTCCCTGAGGTGGGCAAGAAACTAAGAGTGAATTTCATGAGTGCCAACAGTACCCATGTTGGATGGAGAAAAGAGATGATTTTTTACATTTATTTTGTCATTGTCACCTTTGAGGGAGTATTTTGGAATATGTAGATTAAAACACAATTTAGTGGTATTTTTGTCATGCATAAATAGGAAAAGCATTAGTTTGTGAGTCAAAAGGATGGGGACCTGCTAATTCTGTAAATTATTCTATGTCATCTCCCCCAAACACCTATGCAAAGCCATTCCCAGATTTTCTGGCTTGATCAAAGCCTCCAAAAAGGACTTTCACATCAGGCTCTCTGTACCCAGAAGATGACTTGGCAGAGCAGGGAGTGTTTCTGTTCTATGTGGGACAGCAGTGGGCACACACCATCATTCAGTGGTATGAAACCTCCGGTGGCAATTCTGCTGTAAACACATGAAATATGGGAAGAAAAATGTCCAGCTCCAGTGTTATTAAAAACTTGCTAAACAGGGCTCAGAAGAAAGGGAGAAGGTAGCTTATACAGCCTTATCAGATGTAGAAAGACAGTATTGACCATATTGACCATCCAACAAGACTTCCACCTATAAATAAGTAAATATTTTGCAGTACCAATGTAAGACAAGACAAAACTTGTGTTTGATGATTCCTCAAGTGTGAAGTAAGTAAATTCCATATATTTATAACTGCCTCAGAAATATTTAGAACTTCCCCACATTTCTACTACACTTAATGACTGATTCTCTTCATTGCACCACAGCTTATTCAGAAGGAAAAGGTAGTCTTTAGAGCTAGATAGATTAAATTTTGTGGAATTTTTCTCTCAAGGCCATGGTAAGATTTCAAGCAAGATCCCCTTTCCTCATTCCCCATGCTTATCCCAGGCACAGGGGTCTTTTGCACTTGGAAATGTGACAGAAGCCATTATATATCCAATGTGCTGACTTTACTTCCTTTCTGAAACCCTGTTTTGTGCATAGTGGGAAAGATATTCCACAGTGGCCAGTTCCATGGGCTATAAGGCTGCTTTTCACTACTGCAGCGCTGTAAAAGAGCCATGGTGTAGCTGAGAATTGTGCCTTACAACTGCCTGTGCCACTGGGAAGCATCCCTTTGGAGGGATTAAAATGCCTAAAATGAGGGATGTAGTGTAACGAGGAGAGCACATGGAAAGACAAGAAATATAAAAAGGAGAAAGGGAAGGAAGTGATTTTGAAGAGGACTAATAAAGTATATGTCACCCTGCTGATTGCTTTTTCTTTTCTTTTTCTTTTTTTATTTTTTTTTAGCTCAAAATGCTTCCCATTCTGAAGTGTCTGACTTGCCAGCAAATGAATTACATTGAAAATCTCTGTTAGTATCCTATTAAAAAGGTGAAGTTTTAAAGGCATTTTATCCCATTATAAATTTGAAGTGATGAAATATAAAAGTAAATATTTTTGCCAGTCTAGTCTGCCCTTTACAGTCCTGCTTTCCTCTAGAGAAACAAAATCTGCTGGCTCTGGATTACATCCATTTGCAATTGCCAACAGATTCTCTCTGATGAATCTTCAAGCAGTTGAGTCAGGTTGGACAGGCAAAATGTCCATCTGTACCATCCCTGATGGATGTAACAAAGCTTGGAATGCATTCACAGTACCAGAGCAGCAATCAAGGGAGCAGAGAACTAAGAGAAATGCTGATCTTTGTTTTATGTTACATATTTTTTAGTCCTATTCTATTTTAATTTAGTTTATCTTTTAATAAAGATTGAATATTTTCTGCATTTTTCTCCGTGGGAAATAGTGAAGTACTTTTCCAAAGCCCAACAGACAGGATGCTTAGGGGAAAATTTTTCAAAGCAGAGGCAAGTGTGGGATTTAATCGATCAGCTTCTGTTGATGTTTCTGAGAGTCATGCAGCTAAAACTCTGAATGCTGCTTTGAAAAGATACCCCTAAAATGTCACAAATCTAGTAGGCAGACAGCTGCAGGAGATAACAGTGCTGCATCTCTTTCTGTTTGTCTAATTTTAGGAAGATTACCTTAATCGTATCTAATGACAGCATATTTTGGGGGAAAATATTTCTATCAAAATAATGCTGGTTGTATAACATTTCCTATAGTAGGGATACAGTTTTTTTAAAATTTCAATGTGTATATTTTGTAGGAAGGTTATTGCTTTCCTCCTGAAAGAATAAAAATATATTTATATTCATATCTGGAGCGTAAACCAAGTCAAATCAAAATTCTCAAACCCAATGGTTCAAAGCACTTCCCTTTGAAGAATATATAAAGTACAAAGAAAGGCTTAGTCAGGGAATAACACTACGGTCTGAAATAATTCAGACTGAATTTGACCTTTTCTGTAGGTTCCTGCTCAGCACGACCTATAAAAGCCATCCATGAGACCTCCATTTCTTCTCCATGGGAGATGGAGGGGACACAGAGTTCCTGCAGAGAACAGCAGAAGAGAAACAGCATATGAAGTCAAATAACAGGAAGTGATTCCATCTTTACTCAACCCAATCAATATGATAAACAAATCTCAAGCAAAATCATGATACAGTTACACTGTGAACTGTTTGAATGAAACTGAATATTCTGAAAGTAATAATGTCTTAGTGTGGACTGGTGTCCAAACAGAACCTTCTTTTGGTTGTAGGTCTTGGCCCTAGTTTCAGGTTGGTTATCATCTTGCTGCCTGTAAAGGACTTCTTAAAATAAGCTAAGTTTGTTTTAAAATGCAAGAAAATCCGTTAGGGATCACTTTATTGGCAGCTGTCTGAAGAAAATTAGAGTTATTTTAAAAAAGGTACATCATGATGATGATAAAGATGATATAGATGATAAAGTTGTTCCCCAGAAGTATTCTCCAAGATGGAATTAGAAGGATGAAAAGGTTTAATTACAAATCCACTGGTTCTGTGTTACCCCAGCCTTCTCTTTCTCTTTGGACAAATGCAATCTCTGTCCCATTTACAGCACTGTTTATTATAACTGATTCATATGTTGGATCTGAACAACCACTTCATATCCAGGCAACGATCCTGCTGAGTTCAAAGACTTCCAGAGATTCAACATAAGGTGTTTAGGGGTGTCTTTTCAAAGTTATGTATCGGTTTAGTCACATAGTTCCTGCTAACATCAAGGGAAGTTGGTTGGTTAAATCCCCATGCAAACTTCCTTTGAAAAAATTACCCCTAAAGCATCCCGTCTGCTGAGGTTTGAAAGAGGACTTCAATCAATATATTTGTTAAATGAAATGCAAAGAAGATCCATTATTTGTACTCTGGATACTCTTGTTTAATACAGGCTGTAACACAGTGATGGTTAAAACATAAGGGCTCTTATTCTGTTTGAATTAGTCTTCAAATGTTTGTCTAAAATATTCATATCTTTCACTTTACAAAACTGGACAAAAAATTTCATTGGAAGAACCTCTGTCAGATGACTGCTTTTTAAAGCCTTTTCTCCAGCCAGAATGCATACATATATGTTAGTGAGGACAGGTGTATATTTTTATGTACCTATATAAAGCTTTTATCACTTCCAAGGATTCTGAACCATGGAATCAAGTGCTTAGTGAGAGCCACCTCATCTAATTTCAGATATTTAGAGGTTTATTGTCTAATTTCAATTACAATCTCAGACTTCTCAGTATTTAATGGAGATTAAAACTTTCATAATTCCTCTATCTTTATAATAATAGAATAGAATAGAATAGAATAGAATAGAATAGAATAGAATAGAATAGAATAGAATAGAATATAGAATCTAACATAACATAATATTACAATTAATCCTTATTCTAATATGGTGGTAAATTTTTAAAAGCACTGACTTTGTAGTTTGAGCCCAAATGTAGTTCCACAGGTGATAGCAGTAAATTTCAGCTGTGGTTTAATTCATCTTAAACTGGACACCTAGATGTACTTGCATGTATCACACAGTAATCCCTATTTTCCTGTTTATTATAAAACAAATATTTTCTGTTTGTTATTCTTGTTTATTATAAAAACAGCCAGGTCTGTGTTAGGTTAAGGTAGACACATTCAATTTAAACTTCTGAAGCCTGATAATATTTCTTTTACTATGAAACTCATTCTCTTGAAGTACTGCCCACTTTCCTTTTAAGTGCAAAAGAAGCCCAGGTTAATTTGAATACTAAGGTTTCTACTGTTGTGTAAATCTGTGCCTTAACCTATTGTCGAATATAAAATAGAAGCATCATACAACTCTGCTGATAAGAGAAGAAAATTCTCTCCTGTCTCCTTACTTAGCACAGAGAGCAGAGAGATTCAAAAGTTAACCTGAAAAAAACTGTGACAATGATGAAAGGCAGACGGGCAACATAAATGTGTATTTCATGTCCTCTGAGCTTATTTTCTGGTGTCAGGACTTGGTTTGATTTCAGATTAGGGGGAAAAGATAATAGAAATACGGCAGTGATAGTTTTTCTAGCATCAATAAAATCAGGAATGATGAAACAGAGTCATAGAATGGCTTGGGTTGGAAGTTGTCGTAGAGATCATGAGGTTTCAACCATTTTGCTGTGGTCAGGGAGACCTTCCACTGGACCATGTTCCTCAAAACCCCACCCAACCTGGTCCTGAACACATCCAGAATGAGTTTTCTGGGAAACGTGTTCCAGTGCCCCGCCACCCTCAAAGCAGATATTTTCCAAAGGCATTTTTAAATCAAAATGAAAGATTTCTGTCATCCTGCACTATTTTTTTTTTTTTCATATGTGAAACGTCATCAGATAATTTTCATCAGTTTCCTTTAGCAATATTTGGTATTCTTAAGTTACTCTTCTGACTTCTCATGCTGTGGCTTTTCTGAAAATCTCCTCCAAAGGAACAATATTCTGGTCAAAATCACAGTGGTGTGACCGGTGTAAATATTGCATCATAGGAAATTTAGTCAAGTCAAGATGCTTGGACCAGATTAGGGAATGACAGCTGAGTAAAGTGAGATGCAATATTCAAGAGTCTTCCGGGGAAGGGGAAGGGAAAGGGGAAGCAGAAGGGGAAAGGAAAAAGCCATATGGACTGTATCCCTAATATCCCTAGAATGTCCAGCATGCAAAATTGACATTCTGAAATGTACCTCGTTCACTAAATTATGATAGCCAGGCCTTATTAATAAGTTGTGGTTCTTGGGGTTCTTGAGGTTCAGGGCCAGGAGTAGGGCTTGATCCTTGTAGGTCCCTTCCAACTCAGGTTATTCTACGATTCTATGATACTATGAATAAAAATTAATTGTGAAACTCCCTTACTGCCATAGAATCAATCTCTTATTCTGATTCTCTCAATCAGAACCTGAAGGGAGTTGAGGCTGGACATGACCAAGACACAGCACTGCCACAGGCACCACAATGTTTTGATGTGGTTGTGTATTTATTTTGTTGGCAGAGCTGATCATTCTTAGTTCACAGTCTGCTTCTCTTCCTTGCCCACCCATCCTCCTCCCATTCTCTCACTCAGATTCACATCTCTCCTTTTTTTTTTTCTCCTCTCCCAGTCTCCCTCATGTCAGAGACCTGTGCAATATCATTTTCTGCATAATGAAATCTAGAGTGACATTAATGTAAGTGTAATTTTATAGTGGGGAATGGGCCTAGCTGATTGTTTCTACCTGCTGTGTTTTGATGATAGACATTGGGATGTCACCATCTGTGTAATGAAATTTCACCTCCATAATGGTTCAGATTATCAAGCATTCTTCCAAGCTGTCTCGCAGAAATTTATTTATTTATTTATTTATTTATTTACTCAATAAGGATGGCAAAGTTGCTCATCTCTGAGAAGCAGAAGGAGGGTGGGAAGGGACAGGGGAGTGTGGGGAGGAGGGGTTCTGAAAAATAGCCATGACTGGAAAAAATAATAACAATAAAAATTAACATCATGCCAAGGAAGAAAATGAGATTGTGCCATCTTTGTGTTCAGTACTGTGTCCACATTCTGTTATTCCCCCATCTCCCCTAAGAAGAAAGAATATGACGCCAAAACCATATTCCAAACAGAGCACTGGCATGCTAAAGCAGCAAGTGCCAGTTCTGGAAATTTTAGAGCTATGGCATGTCTTTGCTTCATTCATACCCAGCTTCCCCTGATATTGATATGTACTGCATAACTTGAGAGAGTCAAACTTTTCTTCTTTCTAAATGTCTGATGTTGTGATTAAGAATGATTCACATTAAGAGGAATCAGACATAGGGACAACCTTTCAGATAATGGTGAAAAGCATTTCTGCATGTCTAACTCTGGGATAAGGAGCTAGTCATGAAGATCACTTAATCCTTTTCATTATTTCTGTCCTTGTCACTTTCATATCTATCTTTCACAGGCTCTAGTTTGTAGAGTCTCCCTTTTCCTCCTTTTCCTAGTGAGAAAAAGCAAGGTTCTGGACACTAGGACCAGCAGTACTGTGTTTCCCCATGAGAAACTTGTACTGAGCAATTACATGCCTCTTTTTCATTGTCCTCTCCCTTCTCCTGCCCCCCAGCCATCTTCTAATGTCCTGACACCTCTGCAGAAAGAACCTAGATTTTCAGAGAGGTCAAAAAGAAACCCAGCCCATCAGAGTCACAGCTAAAACAGGTGATGTTTCTCTTTTTCCAGTTGAATTTATAGTCTATATTTACTTAAAACTTCCAAGTGTGTCACTGTCTCAGCAGATCAGATCCTTTTAGATTCACTTTGTGCCTTCAGCTTGAATGCCAAACTCCAGAAATCCCACAAAGCATGTAGACTGCAGCTACCTAGAACATAGTTTTGAGAAAGCCCAGAAAGGTTATAAATATGAAATGCTACATTTTGACACTACAAATCAAAAATGCCTAGGGAACATTAGGTGGATCAAGTGTGCAGACACTTCCTCAAATGTAATGTGCTTACTGTACGCTCTCATGCACACAAAATTTTTGCCTGGAAAACCATGGGTGTTCCTGCTCTAAGAAATCATTCCAACAGATGCTAGCCAATTTGACTCTTCTATTTCTAATAACACATTAAATTAGCTGGCATATGTGCCTGTGAGAGTAGAGAAACACAAATCCCTATATCTAGCCCAGTGGAGTGTGAGAGCTCACCAATTTTCACAGATAAATTTACACTACAAGGAACTACAAGGAGAGATACAAAGTAAAAAAAAAAAAAAAAAATTTTTTTACTTCTTCAGAAAGAATAGAAAATTCTTTCTCCAAGTTTTCATGCTCTGTGCCCTTCTTGAATGTCCACCAGAAGATAATCTGTACTAATATTAGGTGTTTTACATTTCATTCCTCAGTTTCTGACAGCCCAATAATCACTGACCTCCTTTTCCATGTTACATTTTCTCCCCCCAGTATAGGACCTTTATTTTTATGGAGAAGTGGGATCCCCTCATGGCTTCCACCTTGCTTCAGGGGTTTAATAAGCCTGCAAAATTTTTCCTTAGAAAGAAAACATTAATAATAATAATAATAATAATAATAATAATAATAGTAATAATTAATAATAATAATAGTAGTAGTAGTAGCCCTTTGTTCACTTTAACTGTAGAATTTTTCTTCTGTCAGTGAATTGTTAATATTTTATCCCAAACTTATGCAGAGCTGAAGTAGTGGAAAAAAATGCTGGAAGGGTTTTTTTTTTCCTCCCAGCAAATCTTGTCTGAGGAAGAATAATTACTCAATTCCAAGAAAAAAAAAAAGAAAAGCAGGTTTACTAAATTGAATAATTCTTCCCCCGATATTTTTTTTTTACTTCTCATGATTATTTTTTAACTAGTCTAGATAATGACATTATTAGCTAATTAGTGATAAATGTCAGTAATTTTATTTTACTGAGACCATTTGAAGTAGAGTATATTTATGCAAAATGCAGATTGACGGAAACTTAAGGAGGAATCAAGTTCATTTATGCTCCAGAGGCCCTGCACTGAGCCATTGCAGCACACAGACCCAGCTTTCACGTCTGGGAATGGCACCATGGATGGGTGGGCTCCCAAGAGAAAAATAAATTCTCCCCTGATTAGGGCTCTTACTGTAGCTCTTGGCATAGAGGAGACAATTCAGTTTCCTCTAATTGCAGATCATTTTGAGCAAAGAGTTTGGGAAGTGAGTCAGGCACCGCCAGTCCTGGAGGCTTCAAATGGGAAAAGATGTGAGGAAAAGGTTTCTCCTTTGCCACTGCAGCTGGCCAGGTGTGGGTAGAAAGAATGTTTAAAGCAAAGATAGTTATCACAAACTAATTCCTCCCACAACAGCAACCCAAGCAACCGCCACAAGTTTGTTCTGCTGTTTGGGCCATATTCCTCCAGGAATTTTGATGTATCTTCTTCGGCTTTACAAGAAGTGATAAGGCAAGAGGGAATGCATTTAAACAGAAATAGGATAGGTTTAGATTAAACATATAGGGAGAAAATCTTGAGAGTGGTGAGATCTCCCTGGTACAGGTTTCTCAAAGAAGTGGTGGCTGCCCCGTCCTGGAAGTGTTCAAGGCCAGGTTGGATGGGGTTTTGAGAAACCTGGTCCAGTGGAAGGTGTCCCTGTCCATGGCAGGGGGTAGGAAATTGATGATCCTTCCACTCCAAACCATTCTAGGATTCTAGGATTCTATGAACTTACTTTTAGTCCCCAAAATACTATCATGCTTTCCAGCCCAAAATAAGCCCTCAATGGGGGATTGCTTTAATTTCTTTGTTTTGCTTTTTGAAGAAGGAAATCATTAGAGAATCTCTTGGTTCTTCCCATGGATGTAAGACAGCATACAAGTTCCCAATTTCTTTCCTTTAAGAAGTGCCCTGCAAAGCAAAATGTTGTTTTCCCTTTAGTAAGTATTTTATCTTTGTGTTTTATGAATTTATGAAATGATGACTGTAGTGATGAAACACTGTGTCTTCCGCCACCAGTGTACAGTAGACAGGAACACTGAATGCAGGAGAGACTTCTGAGGTCAGAGACTTGTGAAGTTCAGGGCAGTAGAGTCTATTCTTTGTCAATGACTCCATCCATGCATCACTCTTCTGGGCAAACCTCAGCAATTCCTCCCCTGCTGCGTGCACATTCAGTCATTTGAACTGGAAAAAACCTCTGAGATCATCGAGTCCAGCCTTTGACTGATCAACACCTTGTCAACTAAACCAGAGCACTCAGTGCCACATCCAAAGTTTCTTGAATGCTTCCGGGGATTGTGACTCCATCTCAGCCCTGGGAAGTCCATTCCAAAGTTTAACAGCCCTCTCCATGAAGAAATTCCTCCTGATGTCCAACCTGAACCTTCCCTGGTGCACACTGAGGCTGTTTCTTCTTGTCTTACCACTGGCTGCCTGGGAGAAGAGGCCAAGAACCACCTAACTGCATTCTCCTGTGGGAATTGTGGAGAGTAAGAAGGGCCCCCCTGAGCCTCCTTTTCTCCAGGCTGAGCTCCTTTCCCAGCTCCCTCAGCCGCTCCTGGGGCTCCAGGCCCTTCACCATTTCCCTTCTCTGGACAAGCTCCAGCCCCTCAGTGTCATTCTAGCCATGAGGGTCCCAGAACTGGACACAGCACTCAAGGTGCAGCCTCACCAGTGTCACATACAGAGGGAAATGCACTCCACCAGCAAATGCCATCAGGAGAAATCCATAATTCAGAATACTCAACCTTTCATAACAGTTTTTTACTCTCTGTCATCTCAAGTTCTTGTTTTTGTTATTCCTACTGCATTAGCAGGAAATCTGGGCATATGCCAGCTTGAAAGACTGAGAAGAGACCTATCTTGGATGGCTCGAGAGAGACATATGCAACTTGAGAGCAACTGTCTCCCACCTTCAGCCCGAAGGGAGAAAACAGGAATATATTAACCGTCAGCAACCTTTAACTAAAGGGCTCTGCATTTCTAATCGGAGTAGCCTGTGACAAATTGGGGAGTGCATCTGTCTATGTGTAATGCCTATATTTTTTGGTACATAACTAGACTTTAATAAAATAAAATATTTATAGGAAATAAATGAAGGGATATTTCCTGGGCAGCAATTTTTAAAGCTGTCAATAACTGTTGTAAATGCTTAGTGTTTCCTTCAAGAAATAAATTGAACCATATTAACCATGTATGTCATGGTTGGAGTCATCACCCTCTAAACCACAGATTTGCCAGGAGGTGAGAGCCTTAACCAGGGGAACAACCAATGCATATTTGCCTGGTTGCTACTTTTCCCCCTAAAAAAAAAAATAAAAGGGGTCTTTGACCACTGCTATCGGCAGAACGTTAGGCTAGCGATACCTTTGATTTGACCCTGCAAGGCTGGTCCTATCATTCTGAATTATTATTACCAACACTGATTTACAGCCCTCTTGCTTTTATAATTTTATTATAAGTGTTGTCCCCAGTTGCTATGCAAATGTACAGTCACAGCTCTACTGAATTTATCTTTTCTGTGAATGTGTTGAGTAAAACCACAACATTAGTTAACATTAACCCTTTGGTCATTTAATTGCTGTTGATGAAACAGAGGTCTGGGTACTACCATGCCAATTAAATTTCTATTTGCTACCTGATGTCCATGAGGAGAAGTGAAGGTGTAACATGAACAATAGAGAATGACATTGATGAGGGTTTTGAAAAGGCTCAGATTCACCGGGTTTAACTTTAAGTGTTTACCTGTGTCACACATTTTAGAACACGACTGACTTGACCTTCCTCTACAAGCAGTGAAGACAGGTCAGGAATTAACACATTTCTCAGGCAACGTTGGATATGCATCTTTTTGTGACTGATTACAGGGCAATTTAGGATAATTGCACTCCTAATTCAGATCCCTCAGTTATTACTTGGTGGGATGAATGGGGGAGTCCTAAGCCCAGCAGAGGTTACTGCATGAATTTGCAGTAATGGAAACAGTGAAAGCAGATATATGATACTGAAGCAAAACTAAAATAACATCAGAATAAATCACACTTTTTTTTTTTTTCTGTCTTAGAGAGAATAAAACTAACCTAATGTCTAAACCAAAGCCGACAAATTTTATTAACATAGGTGACTCTATTAGTTTATACAATAGGTTGTTGGTTGCTTTTTTACACCACAGTTATAAAATTGTATTTTTTTTTTATGTTTTAAAAGTGGTTTTTAAGGTGTAGAAGTGATAATAATGAAATAATATATAGAACACTTGTTGGGTTTTGCTTTCATGACAAATAGGCACTGACAAATCCATGCCACATTACCATCCTTGATTGCTCTGATGGAACTCATTTTCATCTCCTGTTCCTCTAATTACATGAAAATTGCATACTTTTTATGCATGACACATTTTCTGCAGCTTTAGAAAAAGGTTGTGAAGGGGAAAAAAAAACATTTATCAGTTTCTATCCCCCACTCATAAAGGCTACATATCATCTCACCAGCGATCAATCCAGCTTTAACTGCCAGTTTTCTCTGTTATTGTTATAATCAGAAAAAGGAAGTATATAAAAAATATGTTTTTAGGTGTGTTTTTCCCCCTTATCTCTTAAGAATGGATATTTAGAGTGGTCTTGTCACCATTCTGTTATTCTCTTTCCAGCTCTACCTTCTCTGATTTCAGGTTTCAAAGCATGGATGAATGATTCAACACTGGAATAAGTAGAAAAGATTAACCTTAAACAATAGTACCTCTTAAGCTTCCCCCCATTCCTCCGGTTTTGTTGAAGATTTATTTTAATAGCCAGATGAGAGAGGTGAAAATCAACATCATTGCTGCAGAGACATTAAAAAGCAAATGGACAGTACTAATAAATTACAAATACAGGATAAATTAGATGACACATACCTGCATTTTAGTTATTTGTTTGCTTTCATGATGGGAAATGGAGGGGTGGAGGGGAAATAAAAATTGATACTGTCAGTCTGTATTTAAGTGGAATGGGTTTGCACCAAGTGGGTCCATTTTCCTCTTTCCAGGATGAAAAGTTATCTAGGTATTTTTATTCTGATACTAGCACTGATGTTAGCTCCAGTCACTTGCAGGCCCCTCTGCAGTTTTGCCAAAAATCATAGTAGAACTTCAGCAGCGATCACCTCTTGAGCTTTGAAGACAAAAATGTTTCAGGATATTTCTGTTGTTTTAGGGTTTATATCTTAGTCACTCGTTATTCATGCTAATTCTTATATGTCAGAAATATCTAGAAGCAGGGACAATACACACAGAATTAAAAAAAATAATTAAAAAATAATTAAAATTAAACACAATGCTCAAGACCCTTTCTGAATCGAAGGCTAACTTGGACCTTGGATATCCAGAGTACTCTACCTTCAGCCACAGGCTAAAGCTGGAAATCTTGCTAGAATAAATGGGGTAAATACATACTGGATAGTGGATCCTGTTTTCTTCCCCCATTGAAACAGCTCCTGCAGAAACAAAATCTCCACAGAGGAAAGTAAAGCTGTGTGACCTGCAGTGCTGTCAGTGCTGGCAGGCAGTGAAAGCACATCGGTGTGTCTGGTGACTGACATGTCTGACTCTGCCCTTCTACCTACTGTTGTACATAGAAAAGACTCTTTTGTGCTGGGAAATGCCTCTCTCAGGAAACCCACTGTCCTTATTCAAGCTTCACATTCAAGAAAGTGCAAGCCTTTTAAACTTCAGAAATGAGTCTCAGTTCTGCAGATTTTTTTATGAGTTAAAATGAAAAGGTGATCTTGGTGATAAGAGCACAGAGAGGTGAGAGCTTCCTGCAGCATTCACCGCAAAATGGCAAGTCAGAAAATGAAGCTGGTAAGATACATCTTGAAGAAAGGGTACCATACCATGAGCTCGTTCTGGTCTGATCTTCATGTAGTTTATTTCCAACATAAAACATTCACAAATAAATAAAGTACTAATCTGTCCCTCTTAAATACCCATCCATATTACAGCAAGACTTCTTCCCCCTTTCTCTCAGATTTGTTTATTACACCCACTGGTTACATCATCCATTAAATTAACCCCCAATCTAGTTCTTAAAAACCTGTGTAACCTTGAGTAAAGTTATCACAGATGATAAAGACATCACAGACAACTAATCCAACTTCACTTTAGTCCCTGCAATGCTTTTATCTTTGTAATTTGTTCTGGTGCTGGGGATGAATAAAAAAGGAGCTTTCCTAATCACCTGAGAAAAGTTATGAACACTATGTGTGTGCAAAACTAGGGACTAAATTTTGCATACTTTTCATAAGAAAGACTATCTCCATCCAGGGATGAAATTTTCAGTGAACTTGATAGAATTACTGTACTCATTTTATCAGAGTCAGGATTTAATTCTGTGTTTTGTGGCTTGTGTAATGTTTAGTTCACGGGGGCCCCTACACAATGGTAAAAATATTGTCAATTAATAATAATGAATTTGTTTATTTTCTTTTTGTGAAGCTATGAAATGGAACTTTTAAATAATTAACATCCACTCTGTTTTTTAGAAAAGTCTGTATTTTCTATGTGTTTTTAATAATGACAGTAAGAGAATTAACTATAAATTAATACATTACAGAATCAAAGTAGCAATGAAGTTTATTTAGCTTTACAAAGAAAAAAAAAACCAAAAACAATAATTCTTTTTGTCTCTGTGCTCTTGTTATTAAAAACCTATTGGTATTGATACATGGAATTTCTAGGTTTATAATGACAATTTTTTAGCTAGTTGTGAGAGTGTTCTTTGAGGAATATTTCAATTAAGAAGTCTATATTGAAGTTGGGCTTGCAGTCTTTTTTACACTAGGACATAGAGTTGACCATTAGGCCTTTACAAAAACACCGAATGGTCCCAGAGGTTCATAAATAAGATATAAATCTATGCATATTTGAAAATTCATGTCCCAAAAATGCCTCATGCTAGAGCTTCTAACTAATCTCTGGAAACAGTAAATGAATATGTATTTCAATGTCAACAAGACTATGCAGTTTTGAGAATGAAGATTGTGACAGGGAAATTATATATTTTCAGAGAAATTTAAGCAATGTTGTTGCTGTTACCAGCAGTAATGATTTGTTTGATCTCTGATGAATTCCATTGTGTTTCTCTGCCTTAGGATCTCTGTCTATAAAGATGGGTTCAAAATTATTGATGTGAAGACATGCAAATGATTCTCCTTGCAATGAGGAACAAATACAATTATTTCTGAAGTGGCATCTAAAGCAATTTTGTTCTTAAAATTTTGCAGAAACTTAAATAATATATAATTATAGGTATTAAATGTGAGGGAACAAGGTTTTTAATGCTCTACAAATGCCACATGCACCTGACCTGATAATATCAATCCTGTAGTGAGAATTTCCTTAATCCAGAACCATCCTCTGGGGGTAGGGTGGAGGTTTCTTTTTTAGTTATTGTGAAAGGAAGGGTATTTTCTTCCAAGATGAAGAAAATGTAAAGCCTGATGGACTGAATCAGGTACATATCATTTGGCTGAGTTGAAAGAAAATCTACAATTGTTCAATTAAAGAGATTTAGCGAGAAGTTCATGGGGGGTATAATTAGGAATGATGGGATGAAATCAAGGAAACAAAAATGTGTTAAAATATTACAGCGTGCACCTTACTGTGAGATCTATTAGATTATGGAAATATTTATTGCTGGAATGAGTATACCTCTGGGTCTACCAAGCAATGAATAATGAGGCTGAACACTGGGCATGAGCACCAGGATATGCGAGCTCTTTTCTGATTCTCTAATTCTACACTTTCTCTGGTGAGCCATGAGGTCCTGCAAGGAGCAGATATGTACAGCAGAAACCACAATCAAAGCTAAACTATGTCGTTATTTTGTTTTGTTTTTTTCTTGTTGTTGTTGGTTTTTTCCCCCTTTTAAATGAGATGCAGAGGCATAGCCAATGGACAAGAAAAGCAAAATAAACTACTGAAACAAATCATGGTAGAGAAACACATCTGAGCAGGTGTTTAGTGAGACTGGTTCACTAGAAGTCACAGAACTTCAATCAGAAGATCCAACACCTTTTGCACGTGCCCTTAATATAAAGGAGTAGAGATTGTTCCAAAATCTTTATCTAATTCTACAATGTTGTTTATTTCAATCCTTTGTCTGCAATAATTAATTAATTACTTACTTATCAGCAATTCAATATTTGACATTTATCAACAACAATTAAAAATTCCAGTGAAAAATAAAATCATATATCTTCTACTGAGTAAATTAAATTGAAAGATAACTCATAATGTACCACTGAAGATGCTGACAGCTTTATTTTCCAACATCATCATCATATTCAAGATAATAAAGCAGTAAAAACATTAATAGTGCATCTCAGCTTTGTTATAGGAGCAGATTACTTCTGAGACAGGGTCAGCATGTGTTATGATCAGTGAGGAGCGATGGATGGGACCTCATGTCCTTAAGTAAGGGTAGTACAACCCTGCCCAGGTAGGGCTGTGCAGTGCAGTTGTTTGTATGTAACTGTATAGAAAATCAGTGGATTCCAACAGAAAAATAACTTAAGATGCCATTGCAACAGCAGAATATTTCCCATTTCATGTTTGCATCTGTTGTGGCTTTCACTGAGGACAACAGCAGAAACAGGCACACCAAGCCTTGCAAGGTCACCCCTTTAATCCTTCAATATCTGGGGCCCTAAGTCAAATACCCACATTAAAAATTAAGCCTCTAACCTGAAAAATTATTTCTCCCTCACTCTCTTGGATGCCTGAGCTTTTCTGCCATGCTGTTTTATTTACAATACATAAGGTAGAAGGCAGGCTTCAGCGTAGGGTAAAGATCTGTTTTTCACGCTAATAATGCAGATTCCCTATGTATTATTCTTATTCTTATTCTTATTCTTATTCTTATTCTTATTCTTATTCTTATTCTTATTCTTATTCTTATTCTTATTCTTATTCTTAGTCTTAGTCTTAGTCTTAGTCTTAGTCTTAGTCTTAGTCTTAGTCTTAGTCAGTCTTATTCTTCTTATTCTCATCGTCACTACTACAATCATTATTATCTTCCTCTGTGTGTTTTTCTGAAATTCATAAGTGACACTAAAGCAGGGTTCTCCTGCAATGATTTTATCGAGTCCCAGTCATCCAACTATTCCCAGCATTCCCAGAGATAATGACACAAGCATGTAATTGTTGACAATTTAATAAAACCTCTTTATGGTTAGGAGTACCTTCATTAGAAACACCTTTCTGAAATGTAGCTCTGAGTATAATTTTGTTTGGAAAGTAAGGTAAAAAAGTGAAACAGGCCAACAGCTAACAGCTAAGTGCACATAATTCAAGATATCAATACAGCCTTAGTTATTCTCCAGAAGTTTATTCGGGTTTTACCTCACCTGAAATACTCTGCTCTTATTGCACTGCACACAGGGTCATCAAATTAAAATGATTTATTATTCATCTTTTTTTTTTAGTGTAAGAACCTACCATGTTTTGTTTCAGAGCACTTTTAGACTGAAGTGGCTATACATTAAAGAGGTAACAGTATGAAAAGAAAGTATTACTCAATTTGCAGGTATATGAAAGAATGAGAATTGATGTCTAAACCCTAACTAAGCTCACAAGGCCTGAAGTGAAGTCACTTGTCCTGAAGGCCCATACAGCTGAAAGACTATTTAAGGTATTATTTATTTTTTGTTATATGTTTTATGCTTACAGCATTGGCAGTAAATAAACACACTGAAGAAGAAAACACTACTTAACGAGGAGTAGATGAGATTGAATGTGACTGTTCCAGACCTGTACAAGAGGCACTGGCCCATTAAATGAATGTGTAGAGCTACTTCTTAATGTGTTAGCCAAGTAATCAATTTCTGAAAATACCAAATAATTTAAAAATAGCCCTGTCTGACCTGAGCCAGTGTTGGCATCAGACCAGGCATTTCTCAGGCACCTACTTCTTCCCTTAATCAATCAGTTCTGACGTTTTTCCTTTTTCCTTTTATTCCTTTTTCTCTCTCCCTGTTTTATAAACCTTCTTTTGTAAAATTATGTGGCCAGCCAACCTCAAGGGACAAAATTCTTAAGCTTCTTTTAATATTCCATTAGCTTTGTAGCCCATTAACACATTGGATTGGTTGTAAAGGGAGAATCAATACAGCAGACACAGCACGACTCTGGAAATCAGGACCCTGGGGGTCTGCTCGTGGTGTTGGAATAGCTTTGCTCTACAACCTTCAGCCAGCCACTTAACCTCTTGATGCCTCAGTTTATTCAGCTGTAAGCAAATGCAACAACATTTGCATACTGCACAAAGGTCTTGAGAAACATAATTTTTAAACCTTGGGTAATGCACATCCATTTATGCCTACTCAGACTTGTAATTCTCTTACAAGAGTCAGGTAAAAACCAAGCAATTTCAGAAAATATTGCTTTTAATATATGCTATCTGCTTTGAGATCTTTGAATTAAACCAGTGTTTCAGGTCCAAGTGTTGAATCCAGTGAAAATACACCGGGATGTTGTTTTTCTTCTAAAAAGGAACCAAAGCTGAATTAGGAAAAAAATAAAAAAAAAAAAATAAAATTAGAAAGAGTGGTGGACCAGGTACAAAGATATTTGTTTCATGGTGGACTTTATAGTCACTAGTCTAAGTTACTTAGACTAGATTTTAAGCAACTACAGAATACACTAGATATGTATACATCATAAATACCCCTTGACATTCTAAGTGACATTTCAATTCATATTTGAAAGGGATCTAAAGATTCATTCATATATTGAGGAAGTAAGCTAGCCTCTAACCTTAATGATTACAATGTAGGAAAGTGACCATGTGGAAAAATGTCCCATCAAACAAAAAAACATTGATTTTGAGTGATTTATGGGTCTTAGCCAGCATAATACTTACTGTGTTACCATGTTCTAATCAATGCTTGTATTGAAAATGCACTTGAGGCCCCACTGTTTTTTCCCTGAGCCATTTGCAGAAGTGTGTGCTGGAAGGGATTTCCCTCCAGAGATTTTAAGGGCCCTATGTACCTCTACTAAAATGTTTTCATAATTTTGTCTGGGGCAGACTGCTGATGATTGTGTTCACTTCCATGATCTGGAATACATCCGATAATTGATTGTTCAAATATACCACAGGGTCATAGAACAGTTTGGGTTGGAAGTGATCCTGAAGAACCTCTATTTCCAATCCACTGCCCTGAGCAGGGGAGCCACTGACTAAGCTAAGATTGCTCCCAGCCCCATCCAGCCACGTATTGAACATTTCCAGGGATGGGGCAGCCACAGCTTCCCTGGGCAACCTGTGACAGGGTTTCACCACCCTCACAGGAAATAATCTCTTCCTAGTATCTAATCTAAATCTCTCCTCTTTAATTTAATGCCATTCTCACTCGTTCAGAAAATCATTCTCCCAAAGTTGTAATTCCCTTACATATAATTCCTATATAATCCTGGTTCAGCCAGCTTTTGAGAAAACAAACAAGGCAAAAAATAGTTTGTATTTTTTTTGATTCACCTTTCTGGGAGAAAGAGTAATTCAATTCCATCCAAAAGTGCTAAAAAGGTTAGAGTTGAAGTACTGTAAATTTTTATTCTAAGAAATATTTGAAGGATTTTATTGTGTGGAAGATGACATTTAAGAAACTGAGGCTTAAAAGAAATTTTCTGGAAGGGTAGTAAATCTATAAAATCATGTTATTTCGAGTAAGTAAGCTCAAACTCTCAGACTGAAAAATTTCATGTTTTCTGTCATGACAGGACAACTGGCCTAAACATGGCTTCTGTCAGGTAGAGAAACATTAGAATATGAGAAGGAACTGTTAGGAAATAGACTTTCTCTACAGATGCTATAGCCTGAATTGTCTGAAACCACATGGAATGCTGACCCCAAAAGTGGACACAGGAGACAAAAAGACAATGGCTGTGTGAGTGAGGAGGGTGAATGTGGGCTAGAAGATCAGTTGACCAAGGAACTGTGACTCTTGTTCAATGGTTCATGGTTGCATATAGATATAACACACTAGCTGTCTTTGATATGAGTGAAATTTATTGAGACGAGAAAACCTTTCCTTTTTTTCTTCTTTTTTTTTTTTTTAACTCATTCTAGACATCTATTTTAGTTTGTCTATGGCTGCCCAGTGCTTCCATTTTGAAGGGTGAGAGTTTGTGCACTGCCACATCCATTATTTTTCACTTTGTTGGTTGCTAAGCAGTCCCTTGTTGCTAAGTAGGGTATGAGCACTTAATTTACTACATTCTTTTTTCTCGTACCAGATTTTAGAAATTGCAGATCCTGTTTAATCAATGTGTAAATGCATGCTTTTGATGTATTTTTCCTAAGAGCAATATTTTGATCATTCTTAATGATACTTAATGAAGTCACCGCATGATTTTTGATTGTACCTAATTGAAGCTTGTGACTTGCATTTCAATGCTATCATCTTACAGTTTTATGTCTATCAGATGAAACTTTACAAGGACCCAAATAAATTAAGAAACATACTGACTTGATGCATTTCTTGGAATTAAGTTGCTTGGAAAAATACATATAAATTTTCAAATTAGTTGTAGAGCAAAAAGTGTCTCTTATATTACAAGTCTGAGGTGAAAGAGGTGCAAGAAATTGAGATGGTTTATTATTGTGTATTGTTAGCTTACATAAAATACACTGAAACTGTAGTACTGGTTCTTAAGAGTATAGTCCCTTAAAAAGCTATCAGAACGCTTAATTACGTAGAATTTTAATGAACATTAATGTTTTTTATAATGATGAAAAAGACTGGCATTGTACAAGTACAAACATATGACAAACCCTGCCTTAAATTGTTTATTAAGTAAAATACAAATCCTGCAAGTATTTACTATCAAGAACAAGTCACACAAATTTGGTAAAATCTCTAGATCTATTTATCTAATAAAATTTTGGGGGGGGTCTTCATTTTTTAGTGAGTTGAGTGCCCAGTTTAACAGAGATAAGGAGGTCAAATGAGTATGTTCAGACTAATGGAGAAAATAAACATCATATAGACATCTCTGAACCAAAACTTACAGAAATGTAAGAGCAAGGTCCTGGAAATATCTTTCCACAGGAGAAATGTTCCAGTGTTCTTTGACAACTTTCAGTTGCCTAGCTGATTGTCACTTTTAAGGAAGCTGAAATTATACATGGCATTGCTTTCAGCTCTCCTGATTTACATTTGTATCTGGGAGAGCCCTTGTGAGACCTTTTTATAGTTTACCATCTACAGATAAACTACAACAGCTGGTTTCAAGTGGGAAGAAGTAGTTTGATGTCTATGACTCTATTGCATCAGCAATCAAAGTCAGTGGAAAAAATCTTTTTCCTTGCATCCATATCAGCACTATATGATGTTTCACTATATCTACTTCTATTTGCTCATGCTCCTGTTGATTATTCATTTGGTTTGTTTTTTCTGCTCTTCCACAATCAAGAATTACATAGTTAAAAGGGCATTAAAAAAAAAAAAAAAAAAAAAAGAGTAAATGTTTGAGCAGAAAGATTGGAGCAGATGACCCATGGTGGAATCCAACCTGACTGAATCTGTGATTCTGTGAAATGTTCAACATAAAAAATAAAATAAAATAAAATGTAAAAAAAAAATAAATTATAAGAGTATGACAGGATTATTTTTGCAGATTTTTAAGAGATGTAGTGTTTGGCAATGGAGTTTATAGGCTACCTGCGACAGCTAGAAGAATAAATAAAGAGTTCTAAGTAAAGAAAAGCATTTTAAAGCTTTTTAATAAAGGTGCTGTCTAAGGGAAAGTGGTAAAAAGAGAGCAGTTAAATATATGGTTGCTCTTAAATCCTGTAAGTCACTTCTGACTCACAGTACAAGTCAATGGACTTGCAAGTTACTTATGTTTGAGCCATGTGGCAAGTCTCAGTATTGAATAACGCCCCATTTTAAGAGCTCTGCTGGCAGAATGAGTCAGAGCTCTTAGCTGGGTTGTGACAGGGCTGCTGCAAAGCACAGAGAGAGTTGACTTAAGAATACAACATTTGAAAGCAACCAGGAGTCAAGAAGGTCTGCTGCCTGCTAACTTCATAGTCAGAGCATGCTTGTGGGTCAGCTTAGTGGAGCAGAAACTGGAAATTTGTTACAAGAGAAATCTAGATCTTTCTGCTTGATCAATCTCTTTTTTTTTCTTTTTTTTTTTTAATTTACAACTTGGAAGGTCATTAATGGAAAAGACAGGAGATGTCTATGTCAGGCTTTATGCTAGCCTAGAGATACCAAGTGGAAAAGGTGTCCTTGTCCATCCAGACTCACCTCTGCTGCCACTGGCACAATGGCATGTGGCCATTGCAGTGAATTTACAGCAATCTGTTATTATTTTTCCGCCACTATTTTTATAGAAGTGGTTCTCTGGAAAGGTTTCTAGGTCCCAGGATAAAAGACTATTAATGGACTAAACATAATTTATTCATGGTCATTTATACTGATTTATTCCATGTTAAAATTACCTTAAGCTCAAGTAGCTGCTTTTCCTCTCTCCCTCTCTATTCCATACTAGCTTTAATTTTTCTTGTTGAACAAAAGAAATTCCTTCAGTGTTCTCTCAGAAGATGAATGCTCCTTTTTTTCTGACCATCCTAGTAGTTCTGTGACTTCCTCAAGGTACCAGATCAAATTACTTTTAAATTAATACACACTCTGAATGGTAAAATTTGGATATAACAGAAGATCACTTTAAGCATTGAGGACATAAACAATCTCTTTGGTCTATTTGTGCAATGCAGGACTCAGCTGAGTTGCCTTGAACTCAAAGCACACTTGATAATAAGACTAGCTTTTAGCATTGCCGCTGTCCTGGCCAAAGAGTATTGCTCAATTTTAACACCACTGATTCTACATCAATGTCTCCATCAACCCTGTTCCATATTACATTCGAAATGAGAGGAAAAAAAAAATCAAAGATTGGATTCCTGCTAGTACTATCACTTCAAACATTTTCAAATCACTGCCTAATCAGCTCCCTTCTTGTTTCAGATTGTCAAACTCCTAAGCAAGCTATTACTCTTCCTTACAATACTAATGTTTCTTTCCAGATATACAGCATCAGCAAATCCTTGGATGATGTGAATCATTTGTTCTAAGACATCCGTGTGGAGAATGTGAATAGAAGACTAAATTGTTTTCATTCTGTCCATCACAAAATAATATTATTTAAAAAAAAAAAAAAGAAAACAACAAAAACAAACAAAAACAACCAGAATGAGAAATAGAAGGAAATTCATAATTCATAATCTCTGTTACAGACCAATATACTTACTACTCTGCATACATCAAGCAAAGTTTGGAGATCTGTCTGATGGGAAAGAAGGAATTAAGTTGCAGAGCAGGAAGACTTTTTCATGCCTGACCTTAATATATTTAAAAAGATATCTTTTTTTTTTTTTTTTTATTTACTAGTAGTTATCACAGCTAAAAGATGAATTATGGAACAACAATGAAAATCTAAGACTTTTGAATCTTTCTGGCAAGTTTGTGGGAAGTCCTTGAGCAACACTGGCAAGCATGGGAGCAGAGGGGAAAGAACAGGATTGGAGGAAAGAGAGGAAATTGATTGATTAAGGTTTTTGTTTGTTTGTTTGTTTGTTTGTTTGTCTTTGTTTTTTTTAACCACTGAAAGATCCTCAAGGAGTAAGTCCATTTTGCATGTGAAGAAGGGAGAGGAAAGGATGCTGGAGTTGAAGTTGTTTGCTCTCTCCCCTGCCCCAGGTCTGGATATGTGATAGTAGGCACCAGGCAAATGTTTCAATCTTCCTGTTCATTAACTTATGAAGCTCTTTTAAAGGCATGAGTTCAGACTGTGCCAAATATATGCTGGGCTTGTAATGAAGACAAATGCACACTTGAAGCTGAGTTCAGACTGTGGAATTCGTTTCACTCTGGAACTTTTATCGCTGTTTAATTGGAGTGACATTTGGTCAGTCTTGTTAGATCTGGATTCAGACCAGGAACTTAGAGGTGGAGCTCCAACAAATTCTCTCCCCTAGAGCTGATAGTTAAGGTTTTAATTGTTGTACTACTTTTACTGTCAGTTAGCCTTGCATTACTGTTAATGTTTCTTTGGCTTATCCTCTCCTAGAATGAATCCCCCATCTTGTTTGTACTTCTTGTGGTCTCCCACAATGGCTGAATTGTCCGAAACTCATGAGGATTTGTGTGTTGTCTAAATAAGAGCATTACTGGAGCAGAAAACTCCAAAAGGAAACCCTCAGGGCAGTTGGGAAATTATTATGGTACTTGAATAGGATGCACAGTTCTCTTATGGCTGTAATACAGCAAGGAACTGGCTAGTTCACACATTACTGATTTGAAGCAAAATTGCTTAACACTGATAGCTCTTAATCTGATATCTCTGAATCTTGAATTAAATTATCTTTTCTTGTCTCAGGCCATTGTGATATATGACACGGAAAAGATAAAAGAAGCTACTTCAAATAAGGATTTACCTAATCAGATATAAGTTATAAACAACTTTATCTAAGCCACTCAATTACAAACATCCCTGTGTAATCAATGGAGAGAAATAGCCACAGCTCAGGCACAACTTCACTATTCTGAAGCAAGTCTACAAAGCTGTTGATTTGTAAGAATTCAGAGTATTTCATTCCTCAGGTTTTTAGATCAAGGAGAAGAGCTGCAGGTTTCTACAATGTAGACATATAATGGAAGTAAAGCTGAATCCGTCTCTGAGTATGATTCCTAGGTAATTTACAAATAAACTTCGTTCTCTTTCATGGTAGTACTCCAGTAAAAAGGAGTGAATGAAATAAGATTATGGGGTTTTCTTACAGAAATAAATATATCTTGGAGCTCATTACACATGTAATACATGGACGGAATCAAGAATCATTGAAAAACCTTGAGATGGAGGTAGGCAAATCTGTTACTGCATTGCATAACTATCTTTGATTATCTAATGGCAATTATAAATAATTACTTTGGTTACTCAGCCAGGTATTCCAATATCTGAATCAAATAAAGATCCTTACACCATGGTGTGAGGGTGTGTGTGTCAATTTTTAGTCACTTAGATTTGATCTAAGACCTCAGGCTAAGATACGTAAGCAAACAAAAGTTCTACTATTACATAAAAACCTGCAGTAAATTTTAGGTTTAAAAGGTCACATTAAAAAAAATAAAAAAACCAACATGAACATACTAACAAACCTCAAAAAGTGTGCTTACAAAATCACAATATATTGCTTAGCAAGTACTCAGACAAAATCAATTTTCTATGGAACCTTAAAAGCTGTTTTAGTCATAAAGTTCTTTGCTCTCTCTATGCTTGTTCAAGCTTCTACAAATAGGTAGTTCTGTAAATACAGGTATACAGTCATAGTAATTTTAATACTCTTATTATAGCCTATCATTATAATTAGTAAAGCAGTACTTGAAAAGTTCTGATAAGGCCTAATGCAAGGAAAATGGGTAGATGTTTGGAGAAAATTCCTCTTAACAATCTCCCGGACTTTACAGACCATATCTGAAAAATTTCTCTCAATAATGAAAAGTATTAAGTATTTTAGTGCTTTGTTTATATGTTCTATCTCAGGCATTTCCTAGAACAGATGATGCAAACTATTATCTAAATTTACCTATTTCTCTTCAGTAAGTATAAGGAAAATCTAGAGAACTGTCAGTGAGACAGATATATTTAACTGGTCAGATGAATTTTGCCCCTTAACAAGAAAAAAACCCCAGATATAGCTGAGCACCTAAATGTGTTAAAATTTTACCATTCAAATAGTTGTAAATATGAATGTGGACATGTTTTAAATGCACATAAATCATTCATATCAAGTGGAGTTGCTCTAGACAGTTTCCAGTATAACCAAATGAGTAGCAGGTGTACACACATATTTTTATAGCTCTCTTACTTCTTGTTTTTTTAAAAAATCAATTTATTTTTAACAAAATAATAAAGAAAATGGTTTCTATTACAAGAGCTGGGAAATGAGTTCAATAACTTAACCTTTCCCTTCTCCCCACAAAAACTCATAAAAATGGCTAGGCAATGCAGTTAAAGACCTTGCAGACTACTCAGAATATAAATAATCACATCCAGTACAAATAAACAAGCAGTTACATTGTTTAACAATTAATGCCCAACTCATGAATAAGAATACAGAACAGAGGCAGAAATATTTAATTTTGTATTATGGAACATCATTAGGAACTATTTGATAAAATACAAATGTGGTAGAGTCTCTTAAAATGCATAACTTTCACATATGATCAGTTCCTCATCAAGACACTTTATTCTCATGCAAGGAATTTGATAATGATGGAACTGATGACATGCAGCATTTAAATAATGTGGTTTATAATAGGTGTAACTCAATGGTGAAATTTCTTTTGTCTTCTCTTTTACTGTCTTCTTGTGAGGGATTCTTATTGTGGGCTCTAGCAATTTGTTGTTTAAAGCTATTTCTTCTGCACCCAAGCCGTGCTGAGGGAGGAGGAAATGGCGTCTGATAAACTCTGGGCTAAATTACTCTACCTTTCCAAACTTCCAGGGTAGGCTGATATCTTTTCACACCCTCCTTTTCATTTTCTGTTGTCTACAGGAAGAGAGAGATTCTCTGCTCATAAAAAACATCTTTTACTTCTGTTAGTTAAAGATTCAGGGAATTTTCAATCCAGCTATTTGAAATCAGACCTTGGCAGGGTATAAACACCTTGGTAACACAGACCAAATCAAAAAGTTAACTTCCTAGCAATGCATAAACCTGATGTTAGTGTAATCCAGAGGCTTCTCCATCTTGGGCCACGTGTCGGGAGTGTATACAGTTTAATTTATCTGATGGCTCAAGGCATTCCTCAAATGTTTGCCTCAACCCTCATCTTAATGATTTTGTTAATGATCTTGGTAAAAAAAGTGACTTGCTATATATATTCACTAGAGGCACAGCATGGGAAGGAACAACAAATGCAAATGAAAGCTGGAATGCTGTAAAGAATTGTGTGCTCTTGAAAACCTGATCAGTTGAAACTGGGAAAAAATATAACTGTATCACAACAATAATATATATGCAGTGTAATATCAGTGAAAAGATCTGGTAGAAGGAGGAGTTAACATGTGCCAGAATACAAAAAACTTGGACTACCATGTCTATAACAGGAGAACAGAGGTCCCATTTTACAAGGGTAAATAAGAAAATGAAGTCTTACTTGACATAAAATATTGAAAAAGGAAATGACTCCTGACTACATAGTGGTTATCTAATAATGGGTGACATAAAAGAACTTTGCATGGGAAATCACAAGATTTTTCTGAAACTTATAGAGAAAGAGAATTTTAGGTAGAATGGTCCAAAGGCAGTAGAATTAAGATGAAATAGAATTCATTGCAACAGAGCAAAACATGTCCTTGCTGGAATAACAGGCAACTAGCATGACATCCCAAGGAAGACTTAACTACTTGAAGTGATCCCTCTTTATGTTTGCATTCTCCTTCACCAAAATGGAGAGACTAAATTTTGATCCTGCACAAAGTTGGAATTGCATTCATTAGGTATATTTGTAAAATCTGCTTTTGCCGTCAAGTGAAATGCCAGAACTATTTTTGCTGACTCAGTATGACCCAGCAGCGTGTGCCTGCAGCCTACAGCACCAACCTGGATCTGCTGGAGTGAGTCCAGAGAAAAGACACTAGCTTGGACATAGCGCTGGAGCATCTGCCCTGTGAAGAACAGGCTGAGAGAGCTGGAGCTGTTCAGCATGGAGAAGACTCATGGGGGAATTTAGAGCCCCTCACAGTAGCTAAAGAAACTACAGAAGAGATTCAGAGGAACGTTTTGTGAGAGTAGGTAGTGATAGGATAAGGGGAACCACCTCAAGTTGTTAGAGGGCTTGTTTAGATCAGATATTAGGATAAAATTTTTTACTGTGAGGGTGATGAATCACTGTAACAGTTTGTCCAGTGGATTCCCCATCCCTGGAGGTGTTCAAAAGTAGGCTGGATGGAATCCTGAGCAACCTTGTTCAATAGAAGGCACCTCTGCCCATAGCAGGGTGTTGGAACAAGATGATCTTAAGGTCCATTCCTACCCAAACTATCCTATGATTCTGGGATTTCTCACAAAAAGTTTAGTAACTAGAATGAAAAATCTCATTATTCTGTGCCCCATGTGCCATTTCAATGAATAATTACACATCCTCTATTTAGGCATTCTCTGAAAAAGCTTTTGAAAAACCCCAACTTGGAAAGGGAAAACTTCTTGACCTCTCCTAGACCAATGAACAAGAATCCAAATTTGGAGTAATCACCTCATCTTTACCACAGATAGGTTACTTGAAACTGGCTTTATCAGTTAAAATAACGTCGATAGTTCTATGCCAGAAAAAAAATAGAAAAAAAGAAAACAAACCACAAAGCAACTGGAAAAAAAACCCAAACAAAACTGAAAATATTTCCCCACACTCACAAGCTCTTTGTTACTCTTCAGTATGCAGTTTCAGCCTCTTTTGTTTCCATTTTATTTGCTTTGATTTATAAGAGTTTTTATTACTGAGATATTTAAAGAAATTAATGTTTAATGTTGTTTATACAATAACTCATGGGTCTGATGCAAATTCTATTGAAATAAAAAGTGAATCTTTTCATTATTTCAGATTGTATTGGATTAACCTTGAAATCCCCCTGTGTGAAGAAAAATTATTATTTGTTATTCTTTTTTTTTTGGGTGCATGTTCTCATTATTTGTTGTTCTTTGTATATTATTGAATACAAATCAGGAACTATAGCCATATTATTATGTGACTTTTCTAATCTATTGCAGGCATCATGACTAATCAACACAGAATGTTGGTGATGGAAATTTTCAGTCTTTGGATCCTTCCTGAATATAAGGTTGATCTTAACCAAAAAGATAACTTTTTCTAAGGAAGTGATTTTCTTCCCTAATGCATTCTAATGGCATTTTAGATTGTTTTAGGGTTTAATAATAGTAGTAGAATTTTTGTCAAAATTTACAGTGAAAACAGTTGCTGACACAACCACCAGTGAATTTTGATGAACAAAGAATTCGGTTTCAGTTATTCATTTTTACACACAATAAAAACAATGAATGGAAAAGTAAATTTTCTCTTTTATTCAATTACTTCATTAAAAATATGTGCATCTGAATATTATAGAAGTAGGAATATATTTATTACAAGAAGTCTGAGACATACATTTTGAACCCTCAGAACTGAAATATTCTCATTTTGCACTACCAGAAAATACAACACGGATTGAGCTGCTTTAAATCCTTAGTAAAATCTTACCTTGTTTAAAGGTATCTCGTGTTAGGAACACAACAACACAAAGGGACATTCCAAAAAAACCCATTCCTCTTTGAGAGAAGAGTGGCAAGAGACAGAGGAAAGCAACAGCAATCACAGCCAATGTCATGAGTAAGAGATGTGCGGAAAAATTTGCATGACTGTTAATTATATAGACAACAAGTCCAGAAATTATGAGATTGATTAATACTTATGACTTAGCCATACTTTTATCAGAATTAACCTATGAAAAATTACCATCAGGAATTTTTTTTCTGTGTCTGAGTTTTAAATGAATTATTTGAAATGAAATAAAAATAGAGAATACTTGAACGGTTTCACAAATTTATTTAAAAATACCTTTCATGTTTTTGTACTTCTATGTTTAAGCTGCATTTATGTAGAAATCCTATGCACAACATTGTTGATATATTTTGTAAAAAAAAAAATAAAAGAAAAAGGCTTTCAAGCCGATTCTGATACTTTCCATACTTTCATTTTGTCCAGGAAAAAAATATCATTTTGTTAATAGGACAAAGTGATTGTTTCCTACTGAGAGGGAAAATTAGTTTTTCTTTATTTCATTGTTTTGTGAAAGAAAAATGGGGGTGTTAAACATTGTCTGAGAACTTTAATTCCTAAATTAAAATTATTGTACTGCACTCCCTGTTGTAGTGGATACCTATTTCTCCTAAGCTGTCAGTAGTGGTGGTGGAATACATCTCCCTTATTGCCAGAGCACAAAAAATGTCAGTTTTTACAGAGTCAGAAGGTGGATTGTTAACCTGTAGTTTTGGATCCTATGATTATTCCAGTGACATATCATTATGGAAAGTTCACTGGCTGAAATACACACACTGCTGAATGCCTGATGTTTTTTCAATATCTTTATAAATACTTTGATTGTGGCCAACAATTCAATGAGATACCAAAGGTAGAATTATATCCTCTAAACATCTGCTGACTTTGGAGCAGATTTGACAAAAAGAGGTCTGGAGCAAAAATGTCAAGATCCAGGACAATTCACATACATAACCAGTAGCAGTCATCCAGAAACCTCGAGATTCTCCTTGATTTGGATGCAGCAGGATCAGGTTTACATTGCTGCAGAAGACACTGTAAATATTTTATATTATTACCAAAATACCAGATTTTTTCATTACCCTGAAATTTTTTGTTTGTTTAAACATCTACATCTGGTAAATTTGAAATTTGCAACCTACTTTATTTGAAATCTAAAAACTCACTTTAGTGATACAAAATAAAATAGTCAGAAACAGAAGAAAGAGAAAAAAAATTACATTGGTATCTCTGCCAGAAATATTTTATCCACATTATAGAGGGATGGTTAATTATGTCAAAAGAAAAATAATGTTTCTACTTTATATTGGCAAGTAGACCTGCAGATGAATCTTCTCCCTCTGACAATGGATGGTCCATAATTTGGGGACACATTCTGGAGTGCTACTCACTGAACTCCTGTGAGGAACACAGAACAAGATTATTCTGAGAATTTATACCACAACATAAAAACTGAGTAAGATTAACAGTGTGGCTGCTCCAGGCAGGTAAGAAAAAAACCCAAGAAAAACCAACAAAAAAAACCAACAAAAAACAATAGTTCTGAGCAGATATTACAGATGTATTTGGCATGGATCTAGTAAGTACAAAGTGCAAAAGGGAGCAAATATATTGAGTATGTCAAGCTCAGGGAGAAAATTCTGGAGTGTTCCCAGACTAGCTAAACCTCCAAGGCACATATTCTGGTCTTTCTGAACAGATCTGTCTGCTCTACATCCTAGACTAACACCAGAAAAAGCAGTATTTTTTTTCAGCACCTGACTCCCTTTCTCTCTGGCTAAGGTTATCCAAGTGCCAGGCTATTTTGCACAATATCCAGTGATTTTTTTTCTTCCATTTCTCTGGAAACTGACCTTAATCCCAACTAATTTAGACAAGGAGAGATTATAATTTGAGCCACAGCATTAGGAGAGGTGTGAGCACACCATCAGATACATGAGAAAGAGCTGTTCTTTCCAAAAACTGAATTCCTTAAATAAGTAACTTCAGTTTATTATGTAATTACCATTTTGTCATTTACTGCCCATGCATAAATATGCATATCCATACATTCTTGCATGGATATGTATGAATATGCTCAGACACAGAGTCTAAAATGAGGGGTTTTGGTAGTCATCAACAAGCCCCAAGCTCTGGGCAGAACTGGACTTCACACTTGCTGCTGGAAGACAGAAACAACAAGATAATTATCTTGTGATTACACAGAGCTTACCTTGCACTGCTTGTATAGCATGAGGCTGACACAAAATGAAATGAAAAAAATATATATAGCAAAAAATATGCTCAAAATAAAACCAGGACCTTCTCCTGGCCTTTTTTTTTTTTTTGGTTGTTGTGATTTTGTTGGGTTTTTTTGTTTGTTTGTTTGTTTTGATTTTTGTTTTTGTTTTTTTTTTTTTAATTTAGTAATTTAACATGCCATTCCCTTTATCAGCTCTTTGTTCTGCTGACTTATAAGAGTGCCAGAAATTGGTGCAACAAATTTGCGGTTTTAACAGGTTTATTATTACATTATTCCTTTATGGGGTCTTCTACGTAATTGCAGAAAATGATGTTATAAATTCCCACCGGAAATACTTTCTCTTCTGTAGCCTGATGTCCGATGTCTAGAGGACATGAGCAGCGCGTCTCCCTCGCCTGCCATTAGCATGCCCACACGTTCCTTTTCGGTGTATTAGAGGGCAAAGCAAACAGGGGACAAGGACTAAGCCATCCAAATGGATAGAGGGAAAGGGAGAGAAAGGGGGAGAGAGGATTTGAAACTAAGCCAACAGGCACTTACAGCAAAACTAACTACCAGCAAAACATTTCCTTCACAACAAAGGTTGAATCAAAACCCTATTCCCCCAGCATATGAATTAGAAGAACAATCGTGTGATTATGATTAAAAAAAAGAGCATTACATTTTATGTTCAGCTATAATTGGTATTTATGACAATTTATGTAAACAGTAATGAAGCCTATGTGATTTTTGCAGGGAAATTGCATTATGACACCAATGATCGTTACTGTTAATTTTCCTGAAGATGATGGCAATCAGCAGGCATAGTTTCATTGTAAATAGGTTAATTTAAAATTCAAACGCTGCTGGTATTTCAAAATGAGTTCACATTTGATTTCCGAAAGCTTTGGCCCTGGCTGTCAGTATGTCAGGGAAAGAATGTTTTACAACAGAAAGAAAGAAAGAGCAAATGAGAATGAGGAAGAAAGACTAAATAAGCTTTCTTCCAGAAATGTGTTTTCCCCTGCTAATTCAACTATTTTCTTAGGGTTTTTTTTAGGTTTCTTATATTTTTTAACTTGTTTACACAAGTGCATAGTGAATAGAGGGATCACCATGTCTAGAATTCATGGGCTAATCTAATAGTTTATCCAGTTAAGTTATGGTGGCTTTGCAAAGGGTCAATATAATGGTATCCTCCCCCTTCAGTGGAGGGCAGAGTCATCATGTTTCTTCACACAGAACACCAAAACTCACCAAGCAGCATGTCTTGCCTCTTGGCAGTGTATTTCAACAGCTTTAAATACCACTCTTCTACATGCATTATTCTTCCCACCCCTTGCAAGTAGGGTTTCATATACACAAATATAATCAAGCTCCCAGCTCTGCCATGTGAGGAAATGCAAAAATCACGTCCTGTTTCACAGAAGGGAAACTGAATGCTAAAGCCTGATTTTTTAGTTGCCAGTTAATAAAATAAAAAATTTTATTAATGCCACAATAAAAAAAAGGCTACTGCATACTTCATGAATTATAGTCAGAGAGAAAATGGGGTTCTGGTTACACTTAGAACCCCTGAGATAAATTATTCCACAAACTTCTCTCTTAACATGAAATATCACCAGATCCTTCCCTGTGCACATTTTTATAAACTATTCCAAAAAAACATTTTCTGTGTTTTCAAGCCCTTCTACCAAAGCTGTTTGAAAGCATTTTATTATCCTAGATGGATTTGAATATGAATATCTAAATGACAGATTTCTCCATAAGTAGGCAGAGAGTGAGTAAGCATGGAGTCCAGCTCAGATAAAGACTGCAGTGCAACCTTCTACTTGTCTTCAGCACAAGGTCACTTTCAAGGACAACATTAACAACTTGTTCACAATCTAAATGACATATTTAAATTAGAGTTTGCAATGTACATAGGCAGCTTTTTTTTTTTTTTTCATTCTCTCCTCATTGCCAGATAAAATGTTTGATAGGAATCTCTACTGTAACCTTTCAGATTTCATTTATTTAGGAGAACTAAAATAATGAAATGCCAAATGAATTAAGATAGTATTTCATATAATATCAAGTGAAGACAATTTAAATAGTCCATATTCACAAGCTTGCAAAGATGAATGATCTGTTCATTTGTTAGTGTAAATGGGATGCATTTGTTAGCAACTATTTGTTGTGTCTTGAGAATTTTTTAAGAGTGAAATTTAGTAATTTAGTCAGATGTACAAGATGGTCAAAAGAAGCGTAAAATTGCAGTTTGAGAATTGCAATTTCTTATTTTATCTGTCGTCACAAGTGTGAAGCTCTAGGCCCTCTCCGTCCAAAGGGAATTAGGCACCAATTTTTTTTTTTTTTAATTACATTTAACCACACTCATTTTTAGAGAGGCAGTCCATGATAAAACTCAGGTGAGAGTTGAATTGTTTTTTTTTTTTCTGGAAAAGGTAATATCTGGATTAAACAGAATTATGGTAATGAACTATATGTCTATCTGAAACAGATAAAACAGAAGTCCTAGCCCCTTCTTCTCTTTAGAAAACTGACATCACTCACTAAAAATGATCGTCTGATTTTTTTTTATTTTTTATTTTTGTAAATTAGTCTTTGTTGATCATATGATCAATACTCAGAGTAGTCACATTGTGATTAAAATATTACAAATAAATTACAATTAAAATATTAATTGTATTTTAATTCTGTGTTCTCAGAGTTACAGTAAAGATGCCTGAAACACTAAGGTAAAATAGCAATGGATGTGGAGTTATTTCATCCAATATTTTTGTGACAAATTTTAAAAAGAGAACAAGGTTAGAAAGCGTCATTATATAATAGCAGTTGTCTTGATTAGGGTAGCATTTAGGGCCCTAAATCAGAAACAGGGTCCAATAATATAATACCATGGAAACAAATAAAGGTTTTTTTTTCCTCAGAAGGCCTCATTATTTATGCAAGTAAACAAAAAAAATATAAAAAAGGAAACAATGGGTAGAAAATGTAATGGAAAAAAATTCACTTATTAAAAGCTTTCTGCTTCCATTAGATACTGACATTAGTTCCATTATTTGTTTGTCAGATACAGTACTTGTGACAAACACCATCAAGAAGGGAAGACTTATTCAGTATTGAATTAGTCTGTCAAATATAGAAACAAATGGAGGCAATAAAGTAGGATGGCAATGTTCTTCAAAATCCTATCCTATCAAATTGCTTGCCTAAAATTTGGATATGAGCTTCTTCAGCTAATTGACATCCAGACGAGTTGCATGCAGTGCCTAACCATACAACATAGGAAAAAAAATTCCTGCTATGGTCAATGGAAACAAACAGAAGGCTCCACATCCTGACCCATCTCAGCTTCTTACTAAGACATTACCTTAAAACCAGATGAACTTCATCCTGGAAATCTCTACTTCTCCTCATTAATGGCTGAGTCGGTCTACACAAGTACTTGAAATTGCAAGTCTGGCTTTCACGCAGCATTAAGTTCATTTTCTGTGCTCTAACAGTGGTAACTTTGTTGTCATCTTTGTCATGTTGTATTGACATGGCTGACAGTTTGCCATGAGTTTGCAAGGACTTAAGCCTGGGGTTAGAAAAACCTCTTGTGTTTGATCTTTTCTTGACCTGCCTGCAGATTTGATTTACCTGGCTTACCTATAAACATATTTTTCTGTAATTGACCAGGTGTCTGTGGAAGATTTGCTTTGCTTTTGTTTATTCTCAAATGACACAACCACAGTTATATGCAGATAGCAGCAATAAGTAGTTTTCTTGTGTAGAATGAAGGTTTTATGACTAACACAATGGCATAATGCAGAGAAATAAAGACCTGGCAACACAGCAGAGGGCTCGAGAAGTGGAAACGTGGATTGTACAGCAGAGAAATACAGATAAGGATTGATAAAAAATAGGGCACACACTGCGTCCTGAGTCCACATGGATGTTAATGACAGACTGACCTGATGCTGAAGAAAAACTAGTTTTAGAGGTAATAAAGAGAACAGAGAAAATAAATGCATTTTTCACAACAAGGAAAACATACATAGCGCATTTTGTTGTAGCATGGCAGTACAAGCCAAAAAGAGCAAGGTGTAAAACATGTTTAGAAATACGTAAAAATAACCCCACATAGATCCTAGAGGGAGGAAAATAGAAAGATCAGAATGATACTTTTCCACCTAAGGACTCAGGATGCTGAAGACTCACCATAACCTCTGACCCCATCACCACCACACCCGGCAGAGGAAATCTCTGACCTCGAGATGCTGGGGAAGAAGGTAAGTGCAACATGAGGAAAAGAGTTGAAAACCCAGAAGGGCTTCTTACAACCAAATATGTAATAAAATTGAGGACTTTTAGATCTGATAAAGGATAGAAGCTAGTATTTTGACTTATAGTAGGATTCTACTAAGACCAATATTGAGTGTTGTGGCCTAAAATCCTGTAAGGAATTGTCTATATTGCAGTAAATCCTACCCTAGAGCTGTGGCCAAAATTTTCCTCTGTTAATTTCATTGGCCCTGGATTTTCACATTCCCATCCTTGTTTCAAAGAACTTAAGCACAAATTTTTATAAGTTGCTGGAAAAGAAAATGAGACTTTACCCCATAATGTAATTGGTATTGAATGTTGTGACTGAATAATGATCTCCAACAGATAGCAAATACAAGTACTCAAGCAAAGCAGACATGTTTATTTTCAAAGCTGGAGACCATTTTTCAATCACAACATTCAATTTCTTTTTCATTAATTCCATTACAGCATCATGGTTCATTGCCAATGAAAGAGCAGATAAATAAAATAGATGAGAGTGACCCACAGACTCAGAAAATCAGATGCTGGCGGTACAAGGTAGAAGATCAAATAATCACTACACAAGCTTGGATAGGTGGAAAACTTTGGTGATTAAGTAAATTTTGTATGGTTATGCATAACATTTGTGTAAATCTAATGACCATCATCTGGATATCAGGATTTCATCATGAGCAACATTCTTCCTTATTTTGTTTAATAAGTTACTCTTTAGTTTAATACTGACAATTTAATCAAACTTGGATAGACTAAAACCCAACTGAGCTGCTGAACTGGTAATGGGCTTTTTTGGGTATGGTTCTTTCCTACAGATTATTGCTACACATATACCCACATATATATAATAAGCTCAAAATATACCTTTTTAGAATCTCAGCAGCAACTTCACGAAAGAAGCAATGGAATATCTACAAAGGAGTGAAAGGGAGAATAGTTTATGTTTTACCAGTCTCTGTAACAACTCCCACTCTTATTTTTTTATCAAGTTTCAGTTATATCTGGATTTAGCACTGTAGAATTTGCAGTGAAATGATCTCATGCTCTGATCTGTCTTCATTTGGTTTTTCTCTGTCACTGCAAAAATGTGGCAAAGGCAAAAAGGAGATAGAGGCTCAGTATTTTGAAGATGTACTCTGCACTGACGTGAAAACTAAGCAAATGTTAATTTTCCTCATGTGAAAATATCCCTTCTACCCACATGCTGGCACTTGGAGTTCACCCTCAGCACCTACCCTCTGCCCAGAGTGAGCACAGGTGAACGAGGACATACTGCTAAAAAAACCAAAACCAAAACCAAAACCAACCAACCAACCAAACAGAAAAAAAACCCACATCAAAACAAAAAGAAAAAAAACAAACAAAACACAAAAAAAACCACCCAAAAACCAACAAAAAACCCCAAGATAAAACAAAATGAAAGAAGCCAAACCAAACCAAACCAAACAAGAAAAAAAAGAAAAAAAAAAAGGAACTGATATTTACTATTCATCAATCTCCAGGGCTTCTTTGCCACTCACATTTAGCTCACTTGCAATAGACACTATTTACCATTTGACAGTTCAATTCAGGTACATCTAACAGAAACAGTGCTTGTTGCTAGCACTCATGTATACCGGAACAGTCAGTATCTCTCAAGCATGACATGCACATTATAGAGCAAATGCAAATGAACACCCCCTGTTGCAAAGAGCTTACAATCTAATATGAAGGAGAGAAAAAAAAGAACAGCAACGTTGGGCGTAAAGAGTGGTAAGAGAAGAGAAACATTGGCAAGCCAAAGCATTTGCAAATCACCTCCCATACTGCAAAACCCTGGATTGCCTTAAGATCATTGCATGTCACACTAATGGATACAATGATATCTTATAAAGATTGTCTAAGGGCTGTAAAATTCTATAAATTCGAAAGTATTAGTTTTGGCCCAGATAGGGTTATATGCTATCATGAGTCAGATTACCCTCCTTCTCCATTCACATTGGCAAACATTTGGTGATATGACACAGATGAATTTAAGTGCTGCAGTAATTTGAATGCAGGAACTTGATCCACACAAGAAGATGAGACCAGATGTGCAGTTGAGATAATTGACACCTTTGCAAGAATCTCTGTATCATCTTTGAAGGACTGTAGTGTTCAGGTGAAGTTCTCAATGACTGGAAAAGGGGAAATATTAAATCCATCCTTAAAAAACACCAAAAATATAGCATAGATATTTACAGGTTAGTTTGCCTTAATTTGATCTCAGGAAAAATCATAGAACCAGTCTATTCTAATTAGCTTTTTCACTGTTAAAGATCTTTTGATTTTTTTTTTTTTTTTTGAGGATGGAAAAACTTTGTAGAGATTTAGGAAGATCACAGAAAATTCTTATGTGATATGTGATCCTGTCACAGTAATATTCAGTAGACAGTGAATAATGTAAAATATAAAATGTATAAAGCTTGTATATTTAGCAAAAGAAGGGGAAAGGGGAAAGTTTATAACTATGACTATATTCTGGCTTCTTCACAATATTCCAAATATTTTAAGGACTATAAAGAGAAGTGTCAATTGCAATTCCTCAGAAATTAATAGTTATCGCTCCCAAACATTTTTACTCAGACCATGTGTTTGTTCTTTGTCTTTGTACAGCCTTCCATCGTAGCATCATGCACATTTAATGAAGAATTTCAATATTGGCTGGGCCTTCTGAATGCCAGATATCTCCATTCTATTACCCTGCTTTATGGGTGTTCGGTTAGTTTTCAGTTCATGAAGCTGAGCTCATATCTGAGCCAATTTGAACTAATTTTTTGAGACACTGTATCAAATGATTTACTAAAATCCAAATATATTATGCCAAATGCATTCCCTTCAGCCACTAATTTTGTAATTCTGTCATAAGCAAGCAATCAAGTTCATCTGACAAGGTTCGTTCTCCTAAAGCCCTGCTGCTTATTTATAATAACCATCCACAAATACATGAAAGATACATGCACCAAAAATGGAATGAAGCTGGATCCTGCAAGATATGGGAAGTAAAAACTCAACAAAAATAAAATATGTGGTAAAGCAGTACACTGGTTAAATGAGGAGCGCTCTGAAACAGCCACTGCAGAGATTGGTAGTCTGGCTTGATACTGAAAGAATTTAGATTTTAGTCAACATAATGTAGTCTGAACTAACAATCTCTTTTTTGTTTACTTATTTGTACTTTCTCCTTGCTGCCTGTAAAGACTGTATGTAGCTCTAAAACCTGTGGAAGAATAAGATAATCTTGTATAATTGAGGTTTAGTTCAGGGATAGGTGAAACAAAATTAAAAAGAGAAGAATAGAAACAAAACCCATAAAACCGAACCAAAACAAAAGCAATATGAAAACATATGAAAACTTCATTTATTTTTTGATATGTTTTATAATCTAAAATGAAAAGGGTAACAATGAAAAAGGTAATATAAAATATTTTGCTTGGAAAGGCAAACACTTTTTCTAGGACAGCATCTGTAATGGTAATACAGAAATTGCACTTCAGCTCTATTTCAAAACTGGTGTTGTTTCCCATTACCACCCCTATATATTAGAGCATTGGTGGCCTCTTGATATGATTCTGCATAAATATATAGTGATGTGTATATGCCACACATATAAATATCATATTAGTTTTTGTGACTGGGAGTGGTGTCAAGTAACAATAGACTAAATCTGGATCATGTTACTGTATTGGTTATAAAAAAGATGAAGAGATGGGAAAAATTCCCCTTGTTATTTGCTCATAGTCTAGAAAATTATATTAGAGAAGACACCTAACCCTTTTCCAAGGTGTAATGAATCATGCTCTTCTGTGCAGAACAATTCCATCTCTAATAGATAAATTTATTATTATTCAGATGTTAATTTTCTATTTTCATATACAATAAATATACTGCTTACCCCTTCCATGAAGTTAGCAAATTATGAGCAACTTCCCTTTCTTGTTGGAATAATTATACCCTGATTTAATTAACAGAGAGCAACTCTCTGTTACTGATAGTGATGCCTTAAGTTTTAGCTTTTATATTTTTCATATTCTGTGCTGTCTAGGTGTGCAGTTTTGAGTTTCATATTAGGTGTTAGTGAGTTCTCTTCACAGAGCATGTAGACAAAACAATTCCTTTTCTATCTTGATACCAAGGACAATCATTACAAGTTTCAGGCCCAAAAGCATAAACAAGGGTGGACTGAAGGGAGAAAACAAGAAGGATGGGACTTCATCATCTGAAGCTGTAATTGGACAATGAACCCTAATGTGTAGATGGACCAAAATTTATAAAAATGTGAGACCTCATGACCAGTTGTCCATTTTGTGACCATTTTGGGCCCATCTTGGGTGTAGCCCAGGCTCTTGTACCAAGATAGCCCAATCTGTATCCTTTAAGGCCTTTTAATAAATACCTACTTTACTCTTAATTCTATCTAGCCTCTGTTCTAGGTCAGCCTTCTCAAGGCATAAATAGTCTTGATTCGTCCATTTTCAAGATTTTTTCAAGGAAAAAAAATGAGAGGCTTTTGATCACTTATTTCTTCAAATCATCAGAACTTCTAGAAAATTTACATATCTACTTGCATGAACACCATAGAAAGAGTTTAGAGGTCAGGAAAGCACAGCAAGTTGTGATTGACAAATAATCAAAAGTATGGATTTGAAGCTAATAAAAATACAAAAGACCTAAATTAATCTGAGAGCCAATCCCAATTTTTGAAAGAGAAATATTGACTTCCTTCAAGCTTTTGAAAAAGTGCTCTGCAAGCTGTTCATAACATTTCAGCTATTTCTCCTCGCTCACTTAGGACTGAAAATATTCATACAGGTCCTAGGGACCATCATTTGCCCAAATTTCCTCTCAGTCAAGCCATAACTGACCAGTCAATGTGGTAATAGGAAACAATCTCTGTTTTCCCCTAAAATGTTCCTTATGACTCAATTTGTGCTTCAGTTTACATAATAGCTTGATTAATAAGTTTCTGTTGCCGTTTCTTTAGGACATATTTTCTTTCCCTACAATATAAACACCTTCTAGCTAACAGCTAGATTACTCATTTTATCATCTATATGTTAACCACTCCATCCATTAAAATTCATTAGTTTGCCAAAAGGACCTATAGCAAATACCTTACACTTCTTTGCAGATATGGTGATCACTGATTTTACAGTGTTTCAGGTAAGTGAACCTTGGGTAATGTAATGAAAGCATGTCCAGTTCTGGGATTAATTGCAACTGCCTTTTTTGTGGCTTTAAAAACACAAACTGCTTCTGAATTCTCAGAGTAAAATTGCTCCTTTCAATTGTCAGAACACTTTAAACACATTTCATGCTTCATGTCGCCCGTTACCACATAGCAACCATCTCTGTACTGATAAATAGTAGTTTTAACAGTTCACAGAATCATTAAACCACAAAGAAATAAGGATGGGATTCACCTCACCTAACTTTAGCCATCTAAAAATTGGGTGATTTATGTAAGGTAATCACACAAACTAGTTTTGTTGCAAATATAAAAGGGTAAGCATCTTTAGAAGGCCATTCATCCTATCCTAAAATAGTGTTTAAGATGGCAGAATGACTTTTCCAGGTAGAGGTTTGTGCTTTTCCCTTAATTTAGAGTGTGGTATGATGATTACTGTAGAAAGAATTTTACTACAATTGCCTAAATGTGGGTAAATAAGTCTTGCGCTAACATGTCACTAAAGAGTAAGGAAAAAATTAAATATAAACAAACCACTTGAATTTGGTCACCATTCTTGTGTTTTCATTATTATTATGATGATATTTCACACACTCTCATTCATTTCATGCAGTGGGTTTACACCAACATGTTTTTTTTTTCTTTTTTTCTGTTTCATTTAAGCTTTGATTTGTAACTGAGGAGTGATTATTTACTGAGGAGAGTGCCCCTCTAACAACATTCCCACAACAGGATTGTGAAGTGTGCACAAAAATATTTTCTTTCTCTCTGGAACAATGTTAAAAAATAAATGTAAGTTAAAAAAAAAACAACATAAAAAGCAGAACTAAGAAACAGGGAGGGGTATTGTGCTGTGGGAATGAGTAGCTCTGCTTTTAGGGGCTACAGTGGGCAAACAAGCCAATGCAAATCCTCCCAGAGCCTTGGCTATAATGTGAAAAAACTAATGCAATCCCTGGCTGTTTAAAGAGATGAGTAGGAATAGGGACTGGTTTAACATTTATATATGAGAAAGATAAAACAGATTTAGAATTTCTTCTATTTTTTAATACTGTTAATGTTTATCTTTCAAAAGCAATGATGAAAAATCAGGAAGATGCAGAAAAGAACCACTAAAATGATTTAAGAGCATGGAAAATGCCTTACAGTGAGACACTGAAAGAGCTTTACCTATTTACCTTATCAAGAAGAAGATTGAGAGGTGATTTGATTAGAGTGTCTAAGTACCTTCACAGGGAGAAAACACTAACTACTAAAAAGCTCTTTAATCTAGCAGAGCAAGGCATAACAAGAGATAATGTCTGAAGCTGAAGCCAGACAAATTAGAAATAAAGCACAATATTTTTTAACAGCGTGGGTGATTAACCACTGGAACAAAGTGCTAAGGGAAAAGTGGATTCTTTTTTGTCTTGAATCAAGCCTTTGCCTTTAAATCAAGTTTGGATGCCTCTCTGGAAGATTAAGCATCTCTTGAAGTAGCTAAGTTTTGAGTGAGACTTGAAAGAGGAGGGGAATGTTTGCATAAGGACTGTAAGATCTTACAGTGAGCATGATGTGGAGGCGTTCCACTGGAGATAAGGACTTGTGGTATTCAGGAAGTCAGTCTTAACGATCTCATTGTTCCCACCTCCTTTACAATCTGTGAATCATGTGAATTGTAGACAAAGCCTGGCCTCAGACACAACTTCATTGAATATGATAGATGTCCATCCAGGAAACTGTCCATTGAGGTAGAATTAACTGGTTTATTAAGTATCTTCATTTTTTAAGTAAAGGGAACTGAAAAATATAATCTGCTACTCCTGAATATTTTCTAGATTTCAGACAATATCCTGCTCTGCACTGGGACACACTGTACAACATTCTCAGCTCCCTCAGACTTGCCAGAATTTTAGGGAATTTATGCACTGATTTTTTCATTGTGTGGTTCTCCTGCAGACTGACCTATAGCAAAATTACAGTCTCCACAATGCAGCAGCTCAATAATAGAAATCATTGCCTGAGAGTCATCAGGAATTTGGTTTTGAAATGACATTTTAAGTGTCCTGAAGTGTGTTTTTGCCTCATGTTGTGATATTATATATTTGCATTTACACTGAGTGTTTAGACATGAAGGACCAATATAATTTGTCTGTATGACATAAAAATGGGGTTTGGGAAGGGAGAATAATCATTTCATGGCTGTTGCAGAGAGCTGAGGAAAGGAGTGACCCAAACGGAAGAAACAATGTCTCAGAAGGGCAAAGTTCTTGTGGAAAATATGTTATTTGCATTTGAATGTGCTCCAGTCCCGTGTCCAGCTGGGCAGAGCTCATTCAGCTGTACATTGTGCTATTGTGCAGTGGAGTGGTGTTCATTTGGATTATGTCCCTGTACACTGCTATAGCTGCTTCTGCCTGTCTGGGTATGTGATATGCTGTGGATGTGTGGAGGCAGGGATTTCAAATACAAACATGTGTGCTTGTGAATTATTAGATGAATAATACTTTTATTGCTCTCTGTTACAAAGTACTTTCTTTCTTGTCCCCTCAAGATAATAACTATCAATTAAAGAAAGCTGGCAATTACAGGCTGCTGCTGCTGCACCAGAGAACAAGGACAATCACTGTTTGCAGAGAATTCTTTCTTCCATCTTTCCTTTTCTCTTTCCTTTTCTCCTGCCTTTCTTTTGGCTGGAGTAAAGTTTAGAGGCCAGTTTTGTTTTGTTTTTTTTTTCCTCCTCTGCAGTCTACTGGCTGTTCCAGCCTGGAGCTAGCTTGTTATAACCTACTTAGTCAGTTGGGTGCTGTCAGTCACTACTTGAGAATCAATGGTTGCAGATGTGAGCTTGGATGCTATGCTGTTTCCCCCTGCAGTAACAAGCAGTTAATAGACTTTATTTTAATTTTTCTAACCGCTTTGTCTTACAAACGATTGCAAAAAAGCTAGGGGATTTGCACTTGATTTGCAGATAAACACTAACCAAAATGAGGTGAAATCTTTTGAAGTAGAAATTCCATGTCCAAGTGCAACATTAATAACGATACAAATCATATACTTATCCTATAGGGAATTTGTTTGCATGAACGTGAAATGTCAGTACATCAGAATTTTGCTAAAGGAAAGAAATATTCAGCAGGTCTGTCATCAGGGGAGTGCAGTATTCTTATTTAAAAAAAAAATAAATAAAAAAAAAAAAGTCACAAACATGGTTACCTGTGGAAACATTTTAAATTGTGTGTTTTTAAAATTATTATTATTATTATTATTATTATTATTATTATTATTATTATTATTATTTTTACTACTATTACTACTACTACTACTGTTTCCTCCAGAGAGAATAAAAATTTTTTATCCTTCCCTTTGCTTTGGAGGGTTGGTCATGACTAAAACTTGTCCTGATATTTCCATGACTTTGCACACCTTTGTTATCCCATGGAATTGCTCGCATGCGGCATTCTCCCAGATGCTGCTGGCTTTCATGGAGAAACAGGAGGCAGACTGTGGGTAGTTACTTGTTCCAAAGCCAGTGCTGACTTTTCCTGATGTTGTCAGATCAGGTTACCATTCCAGCTCTGAGGTCTTAATTGCATTCCAGACAGCCTCAACTCCAGTTTTAACCCTTCTCCTCAGGAAATAGCAGCATTTCACGGTGGAAGATTTTAAGCTCAACATAGGAAAGGATCCTTGTAAGATAAATATGCTCAAAATTGCTCTCAGTAATTAGGACAGTTCCGTGTGGAGGAAGACCAAGATTCACCTCACCTGTCCCAGGCCCTCCATGGACATGCCTCAGGCAGCAGTGGCTTGGACATTCTCTGTCAGGAGATGGGATACAACTAGGAAACACTGACAGCAATATCACAAGTTAGGCTGTCTTTCAGTGGACTCACTCCTGATGAATCTATCTCAGTTCCTGCGGAAAAAAATAAAATTATATATCTCTGTTATCTACTAATAAGCAATTATTTCCCTAGCTTTTTACAGAAACTGATAAGCCAAATTGCAAATGCATATGTGGAGGAAAAGTCCTTCTTTTACTGTCAAATGAGATTAATGTACAATAACAAGATATTTCTGGAGCTCTTATTTCTGCTGGACAGTGTTGGTGAATGAAGATACAAATCCCATAATTTCTATAAGGTGATGACAGTTCAGGTTGGGTTTTCTCATATGATTGTTCTTGGAAGAGGCAGAAAATTAGTAACCTGAAAATTTTCATGGAAAATTTTGGGTTTCTATGGAAATTAACATTTAAGAGCTAATATTTTAATGATTTTCAATCTAGATTCTTATGGCTTTTTCTGAGATTGTTGTTTGATCACATCAGAAAGTACAAAGAAAAATCTTCACTGGAGGAGAGAACAGTTTCCCATTACCCAGGGTAACTTCCACACTGGTCATCATATGAACTAGTCCTTTTCTCTGATCTCATATCAGAAATTACCCTCACTTTGCACAAAGACCATAATCATGAGTTTGGAGGGCAGATTTCACTTCTACCAAGATTTCTGACCTTAAGACTACTATATCAACACAACAGGAAAAAAAACAAACTCTTCCATCCTAGTTTTTTAAAGCTGAAGACCAGAGATGGTACCCTCAAACTCATAGAGAAATGGCTCCCATTTTTTTTCCATCTCTGGAAAAGTTTTACAGAAAAATTTGGAAAGTCCAGATATTGCCATGGACTGCTTAACTCCCACAGGATTCATTAATCCAATTTTAGCTACTTCTGTCATATTTGGTTTTTACCTATGAATATGAATATTGTGAATGTATTCCTTTGTGTGAATATGAAGCTTCAAGAAACTTTCACCACTGAGAATTCAGAACAAGTATTTCTTATTCTGAAAGAAATAAGGAAAGTGGCCATGTAAAAAAAAATAGACAGGGTGCAAAAATTAAAAAAAAAAGGGACATGAAAACTTTATTAAGTAATATCTATTTATAAATTTAACATAGAGATTAGAAATATATTTTATATACTGGAAGAATTTTTTTTATTACTCCTAGAATATTCCCCCATCCGACACTTGGAACCCTCATATACCCAGCAAAGAAAACGTGCCTAGAGTTGCTAAATACTGCAATGTTTGACTGCTCACCCAAAACAGTTACCCCTGTTTCATTGTAGAAGTGATGCCCTGCAAAAGAGTTTACTTATCATTCATTTATTTAAATTACTTTCTTCAAGGCCAAGTGAGTTCTGGGAAATGTACCAGACTGTGGTCCCCAGAGAATCAACTTCTGTTTAAATTTAAAAAAAAAAAAAAAAATTGAATAAAAATACCCGGAATCAAAATCAACCCTCCTAAAAAACTCAACAAAAAGAAGACGAAGCAAGAAACTAGAAAGAAAATGAGCAGATCCAAAATATCATAATCCCACCTCCTCTCCTCTGCCCACATAAAAACCCCTACAGAGAGCTGTAGATACCATTTCCTGGAACATTTCAATTTCTAGACTGAAAACAAGAGTCACACTGATTATGTTCTGCCTAAATTGGAATTTGGCTGAAATTTGGGAGTCTTTTCTAGGAAAGCAATTAGGAACACTTGCTCTCTCTTCCACCTGTTCCTGGCAACACTTAGACCCCTTTAGGATAAAATACCAATCTACCTCAGACTGAGCAATCCTCAGTTTTACATTCACATATAGAAATGGAAACGTGTTTAATCACATTCTGCTTATATTAAGTACTCATTTTCTTTTTTTTTTTTTCAATTTTCTTGCAAAGAAAATGCCCTCTCAGAGAAACGAAAGACCAATCTGAACTCCAAATTCATGTTCCTTATTTCCTAGAAGACTGTCCTAAATATTAAGATACACAACCAGGGGTTTCTTTGTTCAGTTTATCAATTTTGTATTCCACTGTCAGTGGATTGAAATAAAATTGTCTTCCCTACAGTTCAGTTTACAAATCAGTGGACTAAAAGCAATCTAAATATAATCCTGGGTGCTTTGCTTTTACTTTAAAAAATAAAAATATTATGTCATAATGTTTTTTTATCGTGTTCAGCTATCCTGCATTTTTCAAATGTGTTATTTACCTAGGAACACCACCAATCATAATACCAAGTTCTTGAATTTAAAAGTGGTTGGTTTTTTGTTGTTGTTGTTGCATTTACCATAGCCCATCCTGGATGTCAATCTCCCCCACCTACCTGGAAACCAAGTAAAGGATTCTGACTGAAGAACAACTCTTAGTGTGATGAGTTTTTGTTTTGTTTTTTTTTAATTTTCCTGTGAATCAAATTCTTCTCCTAGAAAAGACACAAAGCTAGAGAATTATGTGCATTTTATCCACATATTTTAACAGTAATTGGAATGGACAATAAGGATTAAAAACAGATCTATTCTTCTGCAACTGTTTATCTGCCCATTATGATTTTAGTAAGCATAAAAAATTTCCTGAAAGTTACAAAATCGCTTCATTTTTTGGAACCAAGTGTATTTCTGCTGTCTGCATTTAAGTTTCTCTCTTCAATGAGCTGTCCACACTTAGGAGACGGAGGACTGCCAGAGCAGTTTTGCTTCACTTAGCCAAATCTGAAAAGAAGGATGCACTTAAAAAGATCCTTTAAAAGCCTTAACAGGGAGTCCATCAGCTACTCTAACATTCCCTGAGCTAAATATAAAAAAGAAAGTGTATCTTTTCAGAATAGGATCTCTTTCATATGTTTGTTAGACATCTAAGCTAAGTATCTAAACTAAATTAACCACTTGGTCCCAGCCCTCTTTAGTTGGAGGGAGTTTGTGCAGGGGATGTTTGTCTCCACACCATGGAACATGTCCAGCCTTGTTTGACAATTCACACAGTGGGGCTGCTGATCATTTCATGGCTACTGCAGGAGCCTAGAGAGATAATGTAAGGCAGCTACATCTAGGGAAAGGTTAGATAAAACCAGTTTACGTTAATTCTTGGCCTAATTTTATTTCCTGCATCTCACAGTTCATATACTCACTTTGCCTCTTGAGCTAAAGAGTGAATCTTGGGTATGACTTATGCCTCACATACCTCCTTGCTATAGGTTTCTTTGCACAGTATTTTTTTCTTTGAATGAAGATATTTGCTGCTAGTTAAGTCAACTATCAGACTTAAAACACTTCACTGTAATTTTCTGCAATTTCTAAACATTTTTACCTGGATCCTCTCAGTTGCTATTTTTTTGGGGCTTTGTTTGTTTGTTTGCTTTGAGTTTTTGTTGTTGTTGTTGTTTTGTACACATAATATTTAGGAAATCCTATGTAGTTAAATATCTACCACCACCACCACTCATTTGGATTTTGTCTTCCTAAATAGAGATCATCAATGAGTGGGTACAGACTGTGCTACTTTCCTCTAGATTTCTTAGTTTCCACTGGGCTTTGTTGAATGGAGGTTTTTGCTCACTGAAAATCTACACCAAGTTTTACAAGATGCCAACCTTACCCTAATTTATTGTGCTTTTATTTCTTCTACTGTGTTATGGCTAGCAGTGTTGCTATTTTAGGCCTACCTCATAACAATTAATGGAAATAGTAATTAATTAAGATAATAAGGCTTTACTTAGTAATATTTCTTTTGAGAAATGACATGGCTGTTCTTTTTTGCCCATGCTCCAGTGAGTGTCACTCTTTCCTCTGTTCTGCTAAGAGGGAGGAGCAGGGAGGCTCCAAGACTGCCTGCTTGCATTGCCTAGCTGTGTTAAGAACAGGTTAAATAAGAGAAAATCAAATAAAATTTAAAAAAAAAAAATGAGAAAAAACCTGAAGTTTCCTTAGGATGTGCTAATTTAGGAGAGTTTTCTGGAGAGTGGGGTGTAAAGGGAATGACTTACCTGCAGCCATTGTACCTCATGAAATTTTTGTGTGGTAAAAATTTTTGGTGTCTCTTCCTCCTTAGTCTTGGGCATTTAGGGATTAGTTTTATGTGTTATGAAACATATTTTATCATTCCTCATCTTCCTACTTCCCCACAGCTTTGCTTATAAAGCTGTCATTTTGTTAGTTAGACTTCTGCCTTATGTGGTGTGAATTCTTTAGGTGCTAAACTACACAATTGATGAGGTTATGCTAAAGCTAATAACTGGTTAGAACAGCCATAGTGGCAAATTACTGCTACAATTAATGAGCAAGCTAAAATAAGCTCAAGGCCAGCCAAGACAAGTCCAGGCAGAGTCTGACAGGTCCTGAGGATTTATGCTGTTCTGCTAATACAAGCCTTAACCTGCTATCAGCATGTAGTTACTATAAACCCCATGGCTTCTTATTAGCATTGGCATTACTGTATTTACTGGGCTGCCCAATCCGAGCAGAGGCAGAGGAAGAAATGCGGCAGCCAGAAACACAATCACACTTCAGACATGGTGATAAAATGAGAGTTTTCTTGGGGACTCACTGCAGCTGGTCCCTGCACAGGCACCCCTGCAAGCACCAGGGATGTCCTTGAGTGTCCTGCCTGGGACCCAAGCAGGGGGGCCCAGCACACACAGGTTTGGGGTCATTTGTGACAAACCTTTGTGGGTGGATGCACTGCTGCCTCTTGGAGACATCTCACACAAAAGCATGAGCATATAAATGAGTAAATGAGCTGGGCTATAGTTTTCTATAGATTATGAAGAAGTTGTTTGTTTGGTTAATTTTGCTCTTTTGAGCTGGAGGTTTTTTTTGTCTGTTTTGCTGGCTGGGGTTGTTTTGATATGTTATTAGGCCATCTTCAAACATTTACTGTTTATGCTTCTTTTATTTAAAACTTACTTTGTAAATTTAATGACATGCTTACTTCCAGCTGAGGTAAGCACCAAGATGTGTGAATGCTCTTTTAGAGTTCACTCTTTGAAATGAAGGTGGCTCAAACAGTCATTTAAAAACTGAAAACAGAGAACCTGAGTGGCCTTTGTTAGTCAAGCTGAAAGAACAAGCTCTTATAGCATTTTATTTTTCATTCCTTTGTAGAATTAAGATGAAGGCAAAAAAATTAAATTTATTTGGTGGGTTAATTCAGATTTCTTAAAGATGCTGGAAATAAAGATTTTAATTTGCTGGTAACAATATATAATTTTAAAAGGATGCATAAAACAGCCCATTGCTTAAAGATTAGCATCAGAAAGAAAAATAAACAAAACCTGAAGGATTATTTTTAAGAGAGTGAAAATTTTTAGCTATCGAAACAAAGTAAAAGCAGAACAGAGTTTGTATCTGTGGTTCTCCTTGCATCAAGAGGTAACACTCTGAAAGGCAAGCCACAGAAATTGTGTGTTACTGTGCTGACTGTACACAGGTAAAATACCTCATGTAAGGCACAATGACTTGACCTGTGCAATGCTGGGGTTGAGGTACCAGCAACTTTTGTCTTTAAAATCCAACAACCTTTTCATTTATCCAGAGGTTGTTACAGCAGATCATAGGGAGATGTGATGGAATGAGCTCTTGTTGTGAGACCTCCAGAGTGATATAAAAAATATTAGCCATGCTTGGAAAAGAAAAACTCCCTCAGTGCTGGCTTCTCTCCTTGAGCTCGCTGTGGAAATCAGAACTGGGGGTTTCCAGCCTGTGCCAAGTCTGTGGCAGTGTGATGAGAACAGCTCTCCACCAGGAGCATAACACTAGAGTTTCTTTTCCAAAGGGTGCCAAACACTAGTATTTAGCTACTTTGGCCTCCTTTTTGTTTAAATTCCATATGAAATGATAATCTGGTGCTGAGAGACTGCATAAGTTATAACCAGTTCTATGAATTATCTTTTTTCCTCCTTGCTGAAAGATAGTTTTGAATAAATATAAAGGAACATATATTTCACAGAATAAAATTGGACAGGAAACCCTAGAGCTGCAAAATTTAAAATAAGATCCAGAATTTCAGGCCATCTTACCCCATCAGGTATATTTTAGGAAAGGGATGGGGGGAAAGAAAGATAAATAACATTTTTCTAATACAAAAGATAATTTATAAACAAAATGCTGACGTCAATAATGTGGTACATGTACGTGCAGGTACAGAGTAGGTGAGCTCCTTAGACACGATTTCTTCTGAGACTGAGATTTTGTATTCATGCTTATATTTTAAAAATTCACCACAAAGGAAAAAAAAAATAAAAAAAAATTAAAGGATACTAGCTACTTGTATTTATTCTTTCTTATTCTAGTAAACAGCAGTCAAAGTCTTCTGCTTGGCTTCTTTCCATCTACTCCCACTGTCTAAAGCTGGTGAACAGCTTCTCAGTTTGTCTGCAAGTCTGGAATGAATTTGAGCTTCCTGTAGTATTCTATTCTGATTATTCATAAAATAATTGCAACCCAGGAGCCCTTCTTTATGTTTCTAAGAAACTTGAGTGATATCATTAGAAATATTTTTGGAAGCAAGAGAAAAATGACACGAAAATAATTAGGACACTGTGAAATATGCTAAGGCTTGTGTATTTAAAGTTCTCCTCTCTCTCTCTTTTTTCCTAAGAAATGTATTTATTTTAATTTACATTTCAATTAGGTTCCCAGCAGCAGATGGACAGAATTTAAGTCAATTTGCAATAGGAGACAGACATTCTAGCCAATGAAAAATCAAAGAAAATACAACTGTCTCTTTCTTTCTTTTTGGACGATTGTCTTCAAAATAATCAGCATCATGAGAAAAAAAAGGAACAAAAAACAAACCAAATTTCCAAGGCCAGATGGTCTCCATGCCTTAGTGCTGACAGAAGTAGCAAAAAAATACAGATAAAGAAACCTGTTCACAGATCTATTTAAAATCTTTTTGGAACAATAAGTAAACTGACAGGCATAGCTAAAGTCTCTCTGTGTTGCAACAATCTAGAAGTTCTGTTAACCAAAACATTCATTTTTGTTAAATCAGGAGTGTGATGGGGACAGCACAAGTAACAATTGGCTTTTCATGTGGTCCATCCTTCCTAAGTTTAGATAAATACTCACGAGTTTGAACAATAAGAAACCTTTCTCTTCTCTAAAGAGAAAGTTCTCTCTTTAGTTAGTAAAAAGAGATAGGAACCTCTGACCAATGACTCAGTGACCTAAAATATGAGTTAGCTTCTGATGGTGACTGTAATTTTCCCTTCACTGCAGTATGAAACTCATCTCAAAGCACAGGAATAAAAAACATAATGAATACGATGGGCTATAATACTCTTGTCTGTCTTGTCTTTCCTACGTGCAACAGCACAGAATGAGATACACCACTAAAAAATATGGATTAGAAATAATAAAAGTATTCATCATGGCTACTTAAGACCAGACTCTCCAACCCTGCTGGACCATGAGAAATAATGCTAAGCAAATAACTTTTCACAGGCAGCACTGTACTTCCATTTAGCCATTCAAATGACTTCCTGTCATTGCCCACAACACCATGGAATCTCCTGGAAGCTACGACATTTTCCCCTGGCAGACGGGGGTCCCTCACACCTCCTGAGGATGGAATTCCAGCTCCAGTTCCCACACCCGGCTGGCTGTCACTGTTGCTGCCTTACAGATGTTTCTGTAATCTCATCTCCGGGGCTGTCAAGGCTAGACACGGCACAGCTTCTGCAGACAACATTTCCTACTGCTTCCCCAGCCTCATTGTCAAGAGCTTCTCCTAATATCTGAAGTAAATTTTCCCTGTTAGATTTTAGAACATTTTTATCTTTTTCAGTGTATCAGGGTGATGAAAAATAAAGGTTATTCCATTCTCTTAAGACTGATTATGACCTCCTTCACTCCTAGGCTGAGAAACTTCCACTCCATGTTCTGTCCTAGGCGATGTTTCTTGCGAATCTAATTTCTGGCCTCCATTTTTGTTAATACCCCCCTAATTAACCATAAAGGCAACATCTAAATTGGACCATCTTCTTGCTGAGGCCAAAAGCTGAGTAGGTTTTGTAAGGATGAATTTCAACTATATATTTCAACACAGCCCTATGACTGGTTATATTCATCTAAAGATTCATTAAGAAGTCAGGATTATTTTTTTCCCTGATCATGTTGGTGAAGCAAGAGGTTTCTATCTTATATTTTCACAATCATGGGTTTTAAAAAAGTGCATTTCCTTCTACTGCAGAGAATTCCTTTCTTGAGCTTTCTAAAATTCACTTTGAAATATAAACGTGTGCTGTAAAACATTTGTTGTCCCTAAAGTTCTGATTCTACCTACAAATTTAAAACATAGTCATCCAGACCAAAAAATAAATCATTGAACAGGTCTAAACCCAAATAAATGGAAGATAAACACATAACAACCCAAAGATGAGAAAATTAAGAAAAACTAACTCTGGAGGTTGCTTTTCCCTTTCTACTCTTATTGGATTAGTTTATAAGTTCTGACCATATTAATATTAATATATACAATAGCATTAAATGGTATTCAGTGTTTTATAGCATGGTTTCCAGGTTCTGCTGGACTAAAAAACCCTGATACTCACTGTGAGTGACTTCCTCCACACAATTCTTTCAACAGCTCCTAACATTCAGTATGTAAATTACGCTTGTTTATATTGCCAATTTACCTCCTATTTAAACCACATTGGAATTTGGCCTATTGAGTTTCTGTTAATCTGCCTGGCAGGATTTGGCCTACATCAGACAGAAGGAGGGAGGAGGGATGAGGAGAGAAAGAAAAATAAAGTAATCCTCAAACATTTTTACACATTAAAAAAATTAACTAAGATAAGCTATGTAAAAATGCTTCTTTAAATTTCTAGCTCACTCCTAATTTTAAACAGTTATTTCCAGAGGGTTAATTAGTGTGCAATTCTTCTAGCAAGAGGAAAATAATTTTTCTCCAAGCTTGAATTTGGCAAAAACAATCTACATCACATTGTCATTACAACTGAACGTATTTAACTTTATTTTATTTAAGTGTCGAGTGGATATATTTAAGGCATGGGAAGGGGGAGGATAGAAATGAGGTATTGAAGGCTTATGTTCATTTTTTTTCCCATTGTTTGTGCATAAAAGTACAAATACATTATAAATGTCAGCTTATGCAAAAGCTTAGGATGTTCCATTCTGCTAATAAAAAATGTATCTTAAGTCTCTAATTCAGATAAGTTGCACTGCTTGACATTTACTGTATGTATGGTAGACAAAACTGCTAACAATGCATATAATCAAGGTTTTAATTTTTCTTCTGTTTTTCAACATCCTTTTTCGCCTCTTTTCACCTGCTTCAGGCTTGCTTTTTTTTTTCCTTCTTTTTTTTTCCCTCAATATTTTCCTTGTGTTAAAATCAAGCCAACAGACAAATAAAGAGAAGAGGAATTTGTCAGCTTACAACCTACTCTGTCTTATGAACCTCTGTGAACTGGGTACTCTTCTTTCCCTGCATGGGATCTCCATGGAAATGGAGGTCCATGGATTAGCTTTATAAAGTGGTGGACAATGTTTGAGATGTCTCCTGCTCCTGCCCTTCCTTCTGATTGCCTGAAAATGCTTTCTGTGGGGTCAGATCAGCTGGAAAAGAACTAGAATCAGTTCTTCTGTTTGGCTCAGACTAACTCAAAGGCAATGAGGTATAGTGGAACAGAAAGAGATGAGAAACTGGAGACATCAGAAAAAATTATCAGGGTGCTTGTGAACAGAGAGAATACAAACAAGCTCACATCACCTCTTCTAGAGGTACAAACAGGAATCTCACACACAGGGACCTCACAGTGATTCCATTTTTCTCATTCCTACTCTCTTTGGGACTGAAGAGTAAGAATTCAAACTCTGAAAGTGGTTGGTGATGAGATTAAAGAAAGGAAAATGAGAACATAAGGCAGAGGGGTAAAATTATCAGCAGACAGGAGAATAGAAATTAAATTCTGAAGACAATGATGATGATTTTCTGGACAAAACAGCCACAAACAGCAGTGAGGAAGATGAAAACAAGACTGCTGAATAAACATAAATGCTGACAGGTTGTAATCATAGGGATGATGTCAACAGGGAGATGGTTTTAAGTGGGGGTTATTTCCTTCCGGAATCCACCAATACCTGTCCATTCATCCTTTGTGAGGAAGAAATGTAAAAAGCTAGAGTATGATTTTTAACAAGGATAAGAATAATCCTCTGCTTCATGACTGGTTACTTTCTTAGCCCAAATGAAAACTGAAATTTTAATGAGTAAACTTGATACAATTACACAAGGTGTCATTGTGCAGTATAATTTAATTCTGGGAGAAAGGCTGGTTTTCTTTATTTGTTTTGTACTTTTGTTTTAGTTTGGTTTGGCTTTTTGTTTTGTTTTGGGGATTTTTGTTTCTTGGTTTGTTGGTGTTTTTTGTTTGGTTTTTTTTACTAAATTTCATACGACAACAAATTAGAAGATCATCAAGCTTGCAAAGTTAAACATTAAAGTTATGAAATGATGGCATTTGCTACCTTCTCTATGACCTTAATTTATCTGCTTTGTGTTGAAGATTCCCTCAATTGCTTACTTGTAAAGATTATAGGAATAGGCATCAAGAAAATTGGATATATTATCTTCTCTTACACATGCAGTTATACACACAAACCCCAACTTGTCTATCCCAAGAAAACCTAGTCAACAATCTACACCTTTGCCATCTGTGTGCGAAGGTTTGCAATTTCTGTGTGACCCTGAGCTTAAATATTGATATCCAACTTCTAATAGTATATGTGACAACACTAGCAGTAAAGTAAAGATTACCTAATAAAATCTTGTGTACTGGTTTAGGGGCTTGATGTTGGAGTATCTGCAATGCAACTGTGATGTATTCGCAGTTTTGTGTCAGCATGCCAGGAGCTGCAGGAGTTCAACACAGAGTAACCTTCAGTTCAGAAAAGGCTATCTACATCTTTTCCACATGATGAATTTCCCCACAGACTGGCTGGTGGGGCACACAAAACACATAAATCAAACTTAACTCAATTTCAACTTTAGTTTTTTCAGCTCACCTTTAAAAAGAAAACAGCATATTATCTTACTTAGTCTAAGGCCACCCTAGCAATACAAGGGAAAGAAGAAGAAGAAAAAAAAAGCAATATATATTTTTTCAATGAAAACTTGGTAACCTGCAAAAATAAGCTTTCTTACTGTTTAGAAAGATGCTAAAACTGCAGTGTCCACAATTTTGGGGTAACTGAGGTTTTCAAGTGTCCCTTGTGATAACAGGATCAGTACAAGAACCAATTGTGTTCAGTTTATGTACCAGCAACTCAAAGGTAGGCATAAAATACACACAAAGGACATGAAATTTGCTGATAAAACATAACCGAGGAAAGAAAAACAGTTGATCAAAAAAAGGAGAAGTACAACAGTATAATTCTAAACACTCAAAATGAACAAAACCACAGATGTGGCCATGTGGTTTGTGCAGTTTACTGTGGAGACAGGCTCGGGAGTGGATATTAAAAATAGACAGGACAAAGGAAATATGAAAAGGGAGAAAAACTCCAGCAGCCACTGGAGTACTAATATAATAGGTAAGGGAAAGCTCCAGTGGAGAGTGGGACTAAAACTTGAAAGCATTCAGAGCAGTTGGTAAACCACAGTAGAAACCACAAGAAATAAAACCAGAAAAATATTAAAGAAATCTCTATAAAAGCTCTTCTGAGTTCACTGTGCAAAAAAGCACCATGGTTCTCTGCAGTTTCCAAACCTGGGCTGGCTTAATGCACCAACACACAAGAAACATTCCAGATAACAACTTTGATCTATTTCTTGTTCACACTCACTCAAAATTGAATTTGGAAAAAAATAAAAAAAAAGAGATTTAACCACAAAAAAATAAATCTGCATGTTTCTGCAAGCAAATTCCTCTGGGTTTTCTTATACATATACATATATATATATATATATATATATACTTATATATATATTTATAGATGTATTTATATATTTTTTAATAAATCATAAAATTTTTAAGATCTCTTGCTACATCTCTATTGTTTATTTTGAGGAGAGGTTTTATATGTTTACACATCTAAAAATGTGTACAATAGTAATAAGATTCAGAGCCTGAAAAGGATTTTGTAATTGATTTGAAAAGAGTAGTATCTTCCATTTAAAGGCAACTGCATCAACCTTCTCACCTGGAAAGGCTGAGAGAGGCTGTGTCTCCATTCTGGGTACGAAAATGTAATGCATAAACATACCCAGGCTTCTCCCCCACACTCACCCAGCCACTGATCAAGCAAAACAGGGAGATATCTTGACTTCAACAATTAGTCCTTAACTCCATCCTTTGCCAAAGTCGTGCTCACATGCAGAAGGTGTAGCCAAGACCTTTCTCAGTGTTCATTTAAAGAGGTATTAACCTAGAGTAATTTCTGAGGTCCTAAAGGATGTCTGGTTCAATGTTTGCAACAGACTGAGAAGTGATATTGGGCAAAGACCTCTTAGAGATCACTGAGGGTCATGCAGTCTATCAGGTCAGTCAGGGGAGAAGACTAATAGCTGATACAGTCTGGAGAATAAATGTAGTTTATATCAAAATAGATAAATTAAATACATAGTTTTTGAGAAAGAACTATTTATTCTGACAGTCAAAACTTCTAAAATATTTTTAAGCATAAATGTGAGTTAATATTAAAGCAAGGTTTTCTTTTACTGAGCATCTAGGTCATCATTCGTATATATTTGTTACATGTTTCCTAACTTTCCTGGGCTTCCAAACTACCATTATTCCAAGTCATTTTACAGAAGATGACACTATGATTATTGCATTTTATAGGGTAGAGGGGTAAACTCAGAATAAATAGAACAGATTATTCAAATCTTTTTAATTACACCTCTGAGGGTTTTATTTAATGATAAGAAGTATCAGCTGTTTTTTTTTTTGCTTTTTTTTTTTTAATATATTACTACTAGTTTAATTAATTAAATACATACAGATTTTTGTATTACAAAGTAGGTTTACCTTATGGAGCTGTTCCATTTTACTTTCATCTGAAGAAATCAGGAATAGCAGTCATAGGATAAAAACAGAAAAAGTTAAATACTGTAAAAAACCAGAAAAAACCAGAAAGTTAAATACTGTAACTCTTTTTCCTGGCAGCAGTGAATTTTTCCCTTCCCTTCCCTTCCCTTCCCTTCCCTTCCCTTCCCTTCCCTTCCCTTCCCTTCCCTTCCCTTCCCTTCCCTTCCCTTCCCTTCCCTTCCCTTCCCTTCCCTTCCCTTCCCTTCCCTTCCCTTCCCTTCCCGAACCTTCCCTTCCCGAACCTTCCCTTCCCGAACCTTCCCGAACCTTCCCTTCCCTTACCTTCCCGAACCTTTCCTTCCCTTCCCTTCCCGAACCTTCCCTTCCCGAACCTTCCCGAACCTTCCCAAGGTCATCTCTTTATTTTTTCCCCTCTGTTATAAATGCAATGGCAAAATAGGGTTAATACAAAAAAGCTATTTATTATAAAACAATTTTAATCACAAACAACGAGAGAAAAAAACCACAATAAATCAGCGCAGCGCTGGGTGGACAGGGAGACGTCTATACCCAGAGGTACAGATTTACCCAAATCCACGAAGGAGGGTAGACTGTCCGGGGTTTTTATAGGGATTTTGTGTCCTGAGGCCAAAACTCCGAGCAGTTACTGTTCAACAAAGAGTTTAGATGGCTGGTTGAATGAATTTCCTGGAACCGTGGAACTGAATCAATAGACGACTGGGCAGAGTCCACTCGCATGTGAAAGGTTCTGAGTGCTTCCTGATTGTATCCTCGGTTGGACTCTCAGGGTGAAGTGTCCAGGTCCGGTGCGGAGTCGATGGATGTCTCGGCTGGGCTCTTCCTATTGTCCGGCCTGATTGCATCTTCAGTCGGGGCTTGCAGGGTGGAGTGTCCAGGTGCGGCTGTGGAGCCAATGGGTATCTCGGCCTGGCTCCTTTCTTTGTTTAGCCTGATTGTCCGTGTCCTTCTCTTTCTTTCAGGCTGATGAACATCGCCTAGGGTCGTTACCACCTGAATGGGTAGTTACTGCTGGGTTTGGGGGAAATCCTTAGGCCACACTATATTTTATATAATTTTTACATTGTTACAAATACAGTTATATACTTATTTATTCTTTCACGAATTTTTATCCAAGGTTACATTTATCACACCTCCAACTCTTGCTCATCTGTGATGTAGAAAAACAAATATTGTAAATATTTTGTAAAAAATCTGTTTTTTTAACTCTGTGATTAGAATATGACCTTTACCTTGACAGAGTTAGATCACCAATAAATTATACAGAAAGAAAAAAAAAACCAAAAAACAACCTAAAACCCCTCTGGCAATAATCAGTGTCCATACAGATTTTGACAAGCACAGCAGAACTGTAGCCATTGCTGAAGGTAAATTCTCAGTCTCATCAATTCCTTTACTGTCTGGGAGAGAAAGGAAAACAAAGCAAAAATAGATCTAGAGGGAGAAAAACTAAAGGAAAAGGGAAAAAGAACACAATGTAAAACAGCTGCAGCATCTGGGATGTTGTAATTCTTTTCTTGAAAGATGTTCCCTTCTTCTTCTCAGTATGAAAATCAACCCTGTTTTGAATGTAGAAGAAAAACCATCTTAGCTTATGAAGCCAAGACCTATAGATTTCTATCCAGACATGACAAAGACCATTTGATACTGAAGATATAGGATTGTTATGTGAGCAATTGTTAACTTCAAAATTGGAAGTTATTTTAGAACAAGCAGTGTATTCTGACTATCAAGTGTGTGAATAAAGGCTGTTATCCACTTTATTCTCTTGTAAATACCTTTTGGGATGCTACATTCTCTCCTCAGCCTTCCCAAGAGACAAATTACCCCCTTTTACTCTGTATCATAATGTAAATATAATTGGTATCATATTGATAAAAAATCCATTAGGAGCTTTGTGAGATTTTTAGATTAACTTCTTTTAAGAGAAATTGTATACTTAACCTGCTCAGACACTTTTAGACAGTTAGTCATGTATTTATAGCCTTAGGCATTTAAACTTCATTACAAATCTGCTGGAATGTGCACACCAATCCATATGTGACAGTGGATGCCTTACTGGAGGCAGTGACAAACCACACGTTTCATCTTCTGGTCTTGCATCAGAAACATCTTTACAAACTTCATATCCAGAGTAGTGGAAGGAAGCATTTTGGTTTCTGTTATACAAGTGCCCATGCAGCCCAAAAAGAGCTTTACATTCCTGGAAGTGCAGACACACAGCCTTGTACTCAAAGATTTTTCTCTGCAGTGTCCATCTCTGCTGGCTAGGGTGTGAGAGGAGAGGTGTTATAGTCAGCAGTATATGTAGCTAAAGGGATAAACTGTGTCTTTGGACTGAAAATTATTTATTCCCCTGTAGAATTCTGAGAATCTGGGGAAAATGATGTGTTTTTTGAGGGGCTTTTGCTTGTTTTTTTTTCTGTTTTTTTTTTTTTTTTTTTTGTTTATTTTAGTAGGAAAACATCTTTTAATTTAAATACTATTGTGCAGGGAGGAATAAAATAAAAAAACCCAAAAACCAACAACTGTGATTTAAAATATAGTCTAGCTATTAAGAAAAGCGTAGAACATTTTTTCTCTTTCCCTGAAACCAAAACTTTTTTTTCTTTTTCAGTGAAAATATTTCCAAATTATATTTCTTATCAATTTTTGAATGTTTCAGGATCTCAACAGAAGCAGTAAAATTGTCCAATTGAAAATTTTGAGAGAGAAAAATATATAAATTTGTTTCTTCATGTGTTATTTTCAACCACATTATTTTATTAAAAAATAAACTAGAACTATTTATTTAATTCTTAAATAACAGAAAACCTGACACTAAAGCTGCCTGTAGAGGAAGAAAAGTATGAAAGTCTCCAATTAAGTACAATATCTCCGTTTTAAAAAGCTTTTTGTCCCCAGTGCAATTTACTTTAGACTGTGAGTCAGAGGACCCTTCTATTCCCTGAATACTCACTCTGACTATCACTTAATACTGATTTAACAACCGCAAGAAGAACTTTGCTGTTTAAATATTTAACAATCTATTCAAATGTGAAACAGCACAGTGGAAATTAGTTCACAGTCTCTGACACAGGGTCCCTTACAGGAGAAAAGTAAGGACATGTAAGAGCAGAAGTCAGAAAGTCAAAGGCACAAAATGAGGTGTTATTAGCAAAGGAAGTAAAATGGATCAAGAGAAAGTTCTCCAAGAGTCTAAGAAATGAAGCATGGACAAAAGAAAATGTTAAGTCAGCTACTTAGCAGAAGGGGAAGAAGCAGATATTAGATGGTAAGGAGAACCCTGAAATGCTTGATGGGTTTGATGCTTGAGCTTGATGGGTTTGATGCTTGAGTCGGTGAAAAGGCAGTGATAGTTAGCAAAGGGAGAAAGAGGCCACAAGGCAAAATTAGAATAGCACGGGTTAAAGAATATGGAATAACCTGAACATTGTCAAATCAGCAAGGGCTGATGAAATTTAATCTACACTCCTTAAAAGGGTCTGCCAGGAGAAGTGTGAGGGAACATTTTGCATCCATTTTTAAGCACTCATGAGAAGGTCCAAATGAACTGGGAAAAGGACAGTTATATTCCAGAATTTGGAGGAAGCATATCAGTGCAACTCCAGGCCAGAAAATTTGTTTTCTTTAGTACTGTGTTAATTAATACTACACTTCAAATGCATTGGAATGCTCTTCTCTGCTGCATAAGCAAATGCAAAACTATTTTTCTGTCTTTCAGGACAAGGAGCAGAATGAATCCCTGGCAGTCTGGGCAACATGTGTCCTAATTCAGTGATCACTGGTGTCAAAGGAAATCTTTTCTGTGGATTTCAATGGGCTTTCCATCAGCGTGTCTATGAGTGCTCTGAATGAGAATGAGAAGGGGATTACAAGTGTAAACAGAAGCTGAAATGTTTTAGTCTATTTTTGTAGGTCCAGCAGAGAGGATTACAGAAAGTAAAGAAAAAAGTATGAATACATTGATTTGGGGGCTTAATAACTTAAAGCTCAGCACATAGCATAAATATATATTTTAATTTTCTTCTGGCTTAAGCCAGACAATACAGAAAGAAACAAATAGTTTAACAGGTGATGGTTTCAATCACATTTTAAATGGGATTCCACTTGCAGTTTCCATAGTGCATCTAAAATTCAGAGAACGAAACTAAAACCCGAGCACCTGATTCTACTCAAAAGACTGAGAATTGTCACTGAATGAAAATGTGCAATCTAGACTCTCACAAGCGAGAGTAGAATCATAGCAATAGCATAATTATTACAGTTTGTATGCCTGACTTTTTAACTAGATGAGTGTGAAAACACATTCAAGTAACTTGTAGATGAAGTTGCATGCCTAATTTGCAAGCATTAAGAGGGTTACATGTGCAGATTGGATAATTATGTACACACACAGTTATCGTTTGACATTTGCCCAGACAATTATCTAATCTGTGCCTGGAATTGCGGACCCAACTTGACTGTGTCTGACACTTGCTGTCAAACAGTGTGAAGTTCACAGGCAACTTCCCTGAGGTCCTGGGCTTTGGCTAGCAACCTGGGGAGCAGAATGCATTAACTTCCTCCAGAGGTAACTAATATCTTCCAAGAATCTCATCTGGAAAGAAAATACAGTCTTGGATATCTGAAGGAATGACATTAAATCAGTGAAAATAATTTTCTAAAGAAAAATAAGAGGTAAAAGCATTAGTTACACTCTGTAAATATAGGTTCAGGGAATGCTACCCATGGAGAAGTGTGGCAACAAATCATCAAAAGAATCTTTGGAAAATAATATTTCCATTACAGGATTGGCTTGCATGTTATATTGGTCCAGGAACATTCGTAGCCTTTCTCACATGGTAGATGAAAGGCCCAGGAAGATGAGCATGGCTAATTGGTCATTTATATTAAGCTTTGCAGGATCAAAACCTCACATGCATTGTTAGTGGCATTATGTAGGCTGGGTAGTAAAAAAAAAGTTACATAGTTGAAATTATCTGCATATTTTTAATACTTTAATTATCACCACACTGATTTCAATTGCATCTATAGTACTTTCATAAAAGGTAAATCCTGAAACTTTTCAGACATGCTGAGCCCATGCAGTTAAATTGCATTGAACTTCACTTTTGGACTCACAAATGTTGACATGTTCCTCTTTCTCTCTTTTTCTCCCTCTTTGCTTTCCAGGAAACTAATGCCACAATGGGGTATTATGCACTGTATTTCAAAAAGAAAAGACTGATTGGAATGGTTTCTGAGAAGAGAAAGAGAATAATAAAAAGGACTGGAAAGTAATGCCACCAGTTTGAGGAAAGGTTAACAGAGCTGGCCATGTTCAGTCTGGCAAAAAAAAGATTGAGGAGAGACATAAAATATCTACCCAAAGATATGTAAAGAGACATTGTAAAAGGAGAAGGAATGAATTACTCTCCCTAGCTGATGAGAAGCAAGAGGTAACACACTCATTCTACAGATAGAAATATATGTTAACAATCAGGCTTGTTGAATAATAGAAAAATGTGTTTGCCAGTATATTTTCTAAATCTGAGAAAACATTATCTATCTCCTTTTTGCTTTGTTTAGTACAAAAATTCTGACAAGCATTTTCTCTTTATATACATGTTAGTAAAAGGGCAATTATCCTCAGGAACAGCGAAGGTACTCAAAAAAGCATGATAAAGGGTGTACTACTAAGTATACTGTCAGACAAATAGAAAGTGTGAATTTGTGCTCAAATTCAGAAATATTTATGCTGAAACTTTGCTGCAAGTTTGTGTTTAAAAACACATCACTTCTCATTTAAGTTGTTCAATACTATTAGAATGAGTTTGGCTCTCACACAAAAATTGAAATTAACTTCTCTCTTCCAGCAAGTTACTCTTTTCACAAAAAACAGAGTACATGCCTGAGGTTAAATACAAGTGTCTTCTTCCCAAAGGCAGTGAACTAAATTATTTTGCTTTTGGTCATATTTACCGTGTGTTAAGTTGGTCTGCCTTGAAGGATTTGATCCCATTTTATGTTTCAGGAAGGTCAGGATTAGACCTGTGTTTTTTAATTCTATTCGTTGTAATCTTCTAAAGAGTGTAAACTAACAGAACTTTATTGACTCAGGTGGAACCATCTTGATGTGCTCTCTACATACATCTCACACTGACCATGATACCATGATTCAATATCTGTCTGTCAGCAGTCTGTGAACTTGTCAGCTTCTCTCCTGTAAGTGTGTATGTGCAGGACTAGTCTTATTTTAACAACCATAAAATGCCTCTAACTCCATGGTGGAACGCTTCATTGTCAGAGGGGAGGAAAGGGAAGAAGAATATTGCCTGCAAGTGAAAGTGAAGGGAGCATTTTAAGTAGATAGAATGTAATTATTCCATTTGGAATTTAGCCAGATAATCTGGATATATACACTGTATTTGCATGAGGTGTGTGGGGGGAACCATAGATTTCTAATGGCTGAAATTTGTCAAGCCCTTGGTTTTACACCGCATCCATCTGAAAGGAATGTAGTTGCGCTTCGCTATTTTCATTCAAAACCACTTAAAAAGGTGAGCTCCTATATAATTGGAATTTTAAAGGAGTTCATGTTGTGTTTATGGAGCAATCACTACTAAATGATTTCATTTAAATTTTTCATAAGCTACACTTTATGAAAAATTAAAAGAAATAGACTCTTCAGAAGCCTTGCTAAGAAATAAAGTCTCTTAAAGGAATACACATATATGCACACATATTTTCAAATGTGGAGATTTCGTCGTACAGATAAAAAGAAGACAGCATTCATGGGGAGAAAGAGGCAGGCGCTTTTACCTTATCCTGTCAGTAGTTTTCATTCAGCTAGAATGTCAGAAATGGACTGCGGAAGCCCAGGGAGATTCAATTCAGCAATGAGAACTCTCAAAAGAATGGATGCAAAATAGTGTACCAGTGAAGAAGAAAGGATGGTTTTCATCTCTTCAATAGACACAGGCCTGTTTTTCAGCCAAGACTATCATACACAGGACCAAAGACAGCTTGAGCAAGCAATCCTACTGATACCTAATTAAAACTCTCTCTGAATGGAAACCCCTGGTGCTAAGTCTGTGTCCACTTTTGAAATTCCAGTAGTCATTTTTTCAGCCAGATCCCTGCTGGAAGATAAGTGATAGACTTTTCCAGGGAATTTAAGAGCAGACATAGTGTTGGTCTGAACCTCAGACCTGTTGTCAGAGCCCCAGAATGAGTTATAAGTAGAGTGCTTGGGCAATGCCCTCTCCTGGCACTTGTGCTTTGAGAACTTCCAGTTCAATTAGTCTGAGGTACCCAACCCATGGGATTATTGTTAATTAATGCAGAGTAAAAAACCTTTAAATTGCAGCAGAAGTGCTTACAATGCTTTCATTGTCTGATCCATATGGCTTTATTTATATAACCCATCCTGTGTATCCCGAAATTTTAGATTTACAGAGCTCTCAGTAGGATACATTCCATTGTTTCAAGTATACTTCCATTTCAAAAATCAACAGCTCTATTTAGATTTCCAATAATTCAGAAAAAAAAAAAAAAAAAAAAAAGGGAAAAAAGGAAGAAGAAAAGGAAAATTAAAACTCTCAGAGTTTCTGGAAATAAACTGTGAAAGTTCATGGATTGAAATTGTGGGAAAAGAAACTGAAAAAATGATCATGCACAATCAATGGGCACAATCAATGAAAAGTTTGTTCTTTAATAAACTCTTTAAAATGAAGGAAAAAAAAAAAGGGAAAAAAATTATGTGTCTCATTAAAATGAATCTAGGTTGATTTACAGTAGCTGTAATCAAGGGTTACCCGACCTTATAAGCTGTGCTATTCCATTTATAATAAATCTCAGTAGTTAAAAATAGATGAGCTTAGGACAGATAATAAAAGGAACAGTTTTAGAAAGTTACATGATTATTACAGAGAGGTTTCACCATGCCATCTGTCGACAGCAACCATAGTAGCGCAGTGATGAAGTGCGGAGAGGTTTCTGAAAGGTGTTTGAAATAATCCAACTTCTACCTGTTTTTCTGTCAAAATTCTCACCAGCCTAATGTCTTGACACATGAATTGAGGAGGAGCTGAAATTTCTTCTTTGAATAATGTATTGAGAGCAGCTCTGAGTAGAAGGGACTTGGAGGTGTTGGTTGACAAGAAGCTTGACATGAACTGACATTGCTCACTCACAGCCCAGAAAGCCAATAATCTTTTAAGCCATCCTGTGACTTTGTTAAAATGATGCCTAATCACTGCCTGTACAATGTCTGTGTCAACTGAGAGGTTTTTGACCTCTCCTCTCCTCTCCTCTCCTCTCCTCTCCTCTCCTCTCCTCTCCTCTCCTCTCCTCTCCTCTCCTCTCCTCTCCTCTCCTCTCCTCTCCTCTCCTCTCCTCTCCTCTCCTCTCCTCTCCTCTCCTCTCCTCTCCTCTCCTCTCCTCTCCTCTCCTCTCCTCTCCTCTCCTCTCCTCTCCTCTCCTCTCCTCTCCTCTCCTCTCCTCTCCTCTCCTCTCCTCTCCTCTCCTCTCCTCTCCTCTCCTCTCCTCTCCTCTCCTCTCCTCTCCTCTCCTCTCCTCTCCTCTCCTCTCCTCTCCTCTCCTCTCCTCTCCTCTCCTCTCCTCTCCTCTCCTCTCCTCTCCTCTCCTCTCCTCTCCTCTCCTCTTCTCTCCTCTCCTCTCCTCTCCTCTCCTCTCCTCTCCTCTAGTCTCCTCGAGTCTCCTCGAGTCTCCTCGAGTCTCCTCTCCTCTCCTCCACTTTGAAAGCAAAGAAACAATCAACAATTAACCAGATGTGAATTTAAAATTCATAGGCGAGCTATTATTAAAAAAAAAAAAAATTTAGCTCAAATGCTTGGCCCCACACCTCCAATGAGCTCTGTTTATTAATGAAGTGATGGTTTCTGAAAACTTTAGAAGAATAACATTATATAATAAATGTGAGGGAAAAGCTACTTAAACTTGTTTAGCAGTCCTTGAAAATTAGAAAAAAAAGGAAAGAAAAGAAAAAAGTATGGTGCTTAAACAAAAATATGGCAATGCCAAAATCCTTCCCATGTACTTTGTCTAGAAAGATGTTTGTCATCTTGATGTCTTCTCAAGATGTTTGTCATGTTTACATGCACATGCACACACACATGCACACAAATATTTGCTGAATTCATTAACTTATATACATAATTTTTTAAATTTTCCCACTATTTCCTTATTAATTTAATTGGCTGGTAGTGATCCGAGTTTCCAGTGGGAAAAAAATTAGCTAAAAATCTCAACCATTTGTATTTTAAGGTACTTTTTTTATTATTTTCAATATTGCAACTTTTGTTTGATGAAAGTTACTATTAACATATTTTCATAATCTTCTCAGCCTAGCAACAGCAGGAGTAAAAGGTGTGAGGGGCATGCAATATTCATGAAATTAAGGAGAGTTGAGATGAAAGGGAGTTCCATTAGGGAGACCAAGTGTGACAATATGACACATATTTGCATATTTTACACTTTAAATCTTTTCAGCACATCCAAGTTGATATATGGATGTAAACATGCATTGCCAGTTTTTAGCATATTATAAGCCCTCAAGACTTTGCATGCATTTTAATATGTTTCATTATTGCTGCAGATTTTAATTTCGAAACTGCACAGCTTTGATGGAAGAAAGCTGGAAGTCAAAGCATCTGGCCTCTGCTTCAGGCAAGCGCAACCTTTTCCTTGAACACTTTTTATATAAGCAATTCTATTTATTTATGTGTGTGTGTAAGTTGTGTGTATGTGTGCATGCAAGGGGTGAGAAATGTGAGATAACTTTCTTTGACACACATGTGACTGTGGAAGGGAAAGGGAAAGAAGGGAAAGAAGAAGGGAAAGAAGGGAAAGAAGGGAAAGGGAAGGGGAAAGGGAAAAGGAAAGGGAAAGGGAAAGGGAAAGGGAAAGAAGGAAAGAAGGAAAGAAGGGAAAGAAGGGAAAGGGAAAGGGAAAGGGAAAGGGAAAGGGAAAGGGAAAGGGAAAGGGAAAGGGAAAGGGAAAGGGAAAGGGAAAGGGAAAGGGAAAGGGAAAGGGGAAAGAAAAAGGAAAACCATCTAGATTCTGTAGTATTTATAACTGTTGTAATTATCTGATTGTCCACCACTACTGGAAACATTACAAGATCCATGATTATGTTTTGTTTTTGTTTTAATTTCTTTTTGTTTGTTTGCTTGGTTTTTTTTCCCTTTTAGCACATCATCATCGGCATCATTTTGTCATTTAATTGTATAAGAAAGAGATTATGACCCAGTGTAAGGGACACCAAGACTTATAATAATAATACTAATAATATGGTATTTATTTCTTAGCTTGTGATCTTCATATCATAACACCTTAAAAATGCCCATTCATCCTTTACATTTTCTTAGTTTGGAGTACTACCGCCTGTGCTCAAGGAAGAAATATATTGCTAAATAGCCACAGAATAGTCACTCAACAGAAACCAACACATGCTACAAATAACTGTATGGGTGGATCTGAACTACCTTTATTTCCTGTATTCTTGAGAGAGAAAGAAGTATTTCAAGAGATGGTGCTTCATGGGAAAACTGTGAATTAAGATATTTTTTATTTCTGGTGTTGCAGGATTTAAATTAATGTAACTTATTGAGAGTTACTTTACATGAACTTAAGCAAGACACAACTTTGCCTGTTCAATCATCAGAACCACCAAAATTATGTAAAATATAAATAAGTAGATCAGAAACTGAAACACAACAAGGTCCTTAGAAATTGGAATTCCTTTCTGTTGCCATATCCACAAAAGACTGTTCTAATGAGGCATCTACAACTTATCTGGCCAACCTATTCCAGCATTCCACCACCCTCACAGTAAAGAATTTCTTGCTAATAGCTAATGAAAACCTTTCCTCTTTAAAGCCATTTGAAGTCAGTTTGAAGCCATTTTCCTTGTCCTATCACTCCGTGCTCTTGCCCAAAGTCTGTCTCCAGCTCTCTTGACGGTCCTCTTTAGGTACTAGAAGGTGTTAGAAGCCTCCCCAGAGTCTTCTCCAGGCTGAACAATCCCAGCTTTCTCAGTCTGTCTCCATATCAGACATGCTCCAATCCTCTAGATGGATTTCATGGACTCCTCTGGATTTGCTCCAACAGGACCATGTTCATATGTTGGTGCCCCAGAGCTGGATGCAGTGCTCCAGGTGGGTCTCTGTCTTCAGTTTGCCTTAGCTGAACTTTTGGTAAGGAAAAAAAGGTCAACTATTTTAGTGACCACCTCTGTGGAAATACAATTTCCTTCGTGCTTGACAGAACCAATCAGAGAAGTTGGACACGCTCTATAAACCATATTTAAGAGAGGAGAAAACTGGGAAAAGTTCTCTCTTTATATCCTGCTTTTCGCAATGAGGGGACATCTGCCCATCCTCTTGGCAGGAGGTTGGGCCAGACCCACGCCCAGCTGTTGGGATGGGGTGGGACAAGGGAAACAAACCTGGGCCAGCTTCGCTGAGCTCCAGGCTGGGCTGGGCTGCTGTCTGACTGCTGAATTGTCCTACTGCCACTGAGCCAGGCAAAGCCCCCAGCACAGCACCAGGGCGATGCCCCGGCCCAGCCGTGAACCACCCAGACACCCTGATGGCACTGCAGGAAGTCATGTGGCTAAACCCAGGAAAGGTTCCATGGGCCATGCAGAACAACAGCCCAGCAGCTAGATTTGAAGGCAGCAGTGGCTGGAAAACAGCCATGGCAAATACAAACCAGCCAAAGTGACCACCACCATTCTGGCCCAACCCCTGAGCAGCTGGAGCTGAAATCAGCACCATGAGCGGCTCCAAGGTTGCTACCTGGCAGAGATCACATAACCAGGTGAGATATTAACTTCTTCAGTGCCCAGATGAAACTGACAGGCATCAATCTTCTCTTGAGTGAGAGAAAAGGATGAAGACATGTAGAGAAAACAACATAGGGGTCAGTGAAGAAAAAGTCAAATCCCAGATAGGAGGAAAATGAACACCTGCCTTAGCTTGAGTTGAAATTCTTTTGTAAGGCCATGGTAATGGGCTATGATGCACTAAAATATTTATATAATTCATGAAAGCATGCGGGAATGGAGCATTCAAACTACAGACATGAGCAAAGGCACCCATGCTGAAACAAAGATGCTGAAATAATTGCAATCCAATGAGAAGCTTGAACAGTGAGAGATATGAGCAATGAAGACCCTTTGCCCCCAAGGAAGAAAAATAAAAGCTCTGTTCTTAGAAATGGATGAAGAAAATTTTTGTTTCTGTGCTAAAGCAACTCATCCTTAAAACTGCACACCAATAAGCTGAGACAACTGATGTTTGGTAACTGTGGGAAGGCTACCAAATGCAGGAGGAACTTCATGAATGAAGATTTGCTCTTTGTGAAAGCCACTTGAGAACTGTTTCTTGTGGAAAAGTCTCCATGGCATGGAAAGAGACTCCTCTCCCTAAGTGAACTGAAGAAAGACTATTTTAGAGGTGGTAAATGAGAGATTTTGTATCATTACATTGCCAGTGGTCAAATAAAAGAAGAGTTGGGGGGAAGAGAAGTGTTCTGAAGGTTTATTCTGATTTCTTATTATTTTTGTTTTAGTTCTATTAATAAAGCTTTCTTTATACCCTTTAAAGTTTTAAGCCTACTTTTTCCTTCCTCCTAATCCTTATCTCACAGCAAAAAACAAACAAATACTTCTAGTGGATGCACTGGCATTTGGACAGCACTAGATCCACTACAGTCTCAGCAGAGCAGAGCAGAGGGGCAGAATTCCCTCCCTCCCCTGCTGCCCACGGGGCTCTGGATGCAGCCCATGACACGTTTGGCTCTCTGGGCTGTGAGTGCCGTGGCTGGGGCATGTCCAGCCTCTCACCCACCAGCACCTCCAAGCCCTTCTCCATAGGGCTGCTCTCAATCCATTCACCCTGTATTATTGCCCTTTACAAGTAATTGAATTGAGGTTTTATTTTAGCAGTACAGATTACAAATGGGACTTTGCAGAAACTTGTGTTTTCATTTGCTTGCATGTCTTCAGAGTGTGAGAATCTCTAACAAGTACTAGCCTAGAATGTGGTAACTTAAATGACATCCTAGCTGTCTGGTAATAAATAATAGAATGATCCTTTTCAGACTTAAAAATCTATAAAACTGTGTTACTGTCAAGGATGAGCACATCTTTGTCCTGAGTTAGGGAAGATGGAGAGGAGGGAAATAGGAAGTCAGTGCATGTAATGTGCTATGGGGGACAAAGTTGTACTAATGAGTGGGATAAAAGCCCCAGTAACTGTACTGCAATAAATCAGTTCCTGTTTTATTTGTTGCATAACAACAGAGAAGGTTAGGAAATATCACACTCATGCTATAGAAATGGCTCTTTTGTTTAACTTAATAGTTTACTGTGGATTGCACTGAAAAGTACTTTTAAGAACTGACAGTGCTATCAATTCTGTAGCATTATTTTAATTTTCTATATTTTGGTATTACACAGCATTCCCAGGCAGTCCTAGAAACAGTATGAAAGTAAACAAGACCTTAGCCTGAGTAGTACAGTATCAGAAGGGAGATGTTATAGCTGTGATTGGCTGGTGGGGTTCAGGATCACAGAGACTCTAGGTGAGGTTTCTCCTTTAGGGAAGCCAGTTTAGTCATTCAAAATTGAAGTTCAGTGGCTGCCAGGCACAGCTATTATTGATGTTCCTCTAAAATGAATAACTGTGTGACAAAATACTGCTTAGCCAGAGTAAGTGGTGGAGAACCATGCTTTGAATTAAGCACAAGAGACACAGAAATAGAGGAAGAGTGGGTTATTTCCATTATTACATAGCCATCCTCACAAAGCTCTTGTACAGGTTACCAAAGACATTGAACAAAAAGGCTGTAGAGGTGGACACTACTGTTATTGCTGTAATTAGTGCATGGTGACAACACAGGACAACATAGATGTTATCCCTTCTAAGTTCACATTCACCAGAAACTGCTGCTTCTGGTACTCATAAACTTCTGTGAGTGTACAGAGAAGCAGTCAGACACATTTATGCTGGCAAAGACAGTGTGGGATTCCTGAATTATTACCACAGCTCTTGTTTTGGATGGCAGGTTTTAACTTAGCACTCCTGAAGTTACATTATAAGAATCTTATTCATTTCTAATGCCCTGCAAAATATCTGATATATAGGTGGTATTGTCCAAAAATGTTTCTGAAGATATTTTAATTTTGATTAATTGATTTAATTTTTCATGAAATTAAGTTCATGAAAGTTACCACTGCAGCAATCAATGGTAAGGCAGTGAATGACAATCCAGCATGCAGGCTGAGTTCAACTTTTATAACGGATGAACCACATGCACAAATATTTCTCAGGGTAGTAGCAACTTCCATGCAGTTTAATTATAAAATATCTTATTACTTTTACTTCTTTTGCACCTCCATAGGCATCTTTCATGGTCACTATTAGAGAAACAATAGAGGCAAGGAGAATCCCTTGTCTGAACCAGTGCTGTAACTCTCATGTTTTGTACTCTTGATATGAGTATTTAAATAGCCAACACTCATGTGTGGTTCATTTCAGGTAAATGGCCAAACTTTTATGATTCCATTTGTAACATCCACCATGTGTTCGTGCGACCTTGTTGTGATGGTTGAATAGTCTGAGCTGCAAAAAAACAAACATAAAGTAAGAAAAAGCAAGTTGGCTTTCAGCTTTAATACACATGAAGCCCAACAGAGCAGAGATAAGAGCTGTCACAAACACTTTGATATTGACATTTCTCACCATAAATCCATAGAAGACACATACTTCTGCCAGCACTAAGTACACCATTGGGTGTTAAGAAACACTTTTTGCTGCTACTTATTCTCAAATGGGACAGGGATGGGAAGAGAAAAAACAGTTATATTTATGCAAAAGCTATTTCCAAGCCTTTCTTATCTCAGCTGTATCTGTTAAAATGTGAAAATGCCCTTGTTTATATTTGCAACCCTTAAAAACTCTAAATATTCGTGTTAGACTTTCTAAAGGAGAGATCTTTTAAAACCTTAGGAAGAATTGCTTAACAGTAGTTTGAAAGTCAAGGTCAGAACGCACTTGCTTTGCTAAAAAGAGTATGTAGCAAACCCAAATCTTCCTCAAGCAAAATGGTGGGATATGGAATAATAATTACTGCATAATTTAAATTTGCTTTTTAAATTTTTTTTAAATTTAAAATTATTTAAATTATTGCTTTCAGATATAAATCTCCAACTGAGTTTAGGAATTTGGATATAAGTTGGGTTTTTTTTCTAGTTTTTTAAAAACAAACTCTATGCTGTGTTGCATGCACATTAAAATCCTAATACTGTAATCTCAGTACAAGAAACAGATATATGGCTAGTGTACAGAGGTATGGATAAAAGAGGAAAGTATCCTAGTTGTATCACATGAGAAATGTGGTAACCAGGAGCATGATTTGTGTGATATGATTTGTCACAGCATTGGCTAAATTTGCCCATGAGACCCTAAGCAAAATGCAGACAGTTAGGAAGGACAACTTGAAAACCAATGAAAAACTCAGATTATTTATTTAAAAAAATCAAAGAACAAGCTCTTGTCTGCATGGAAACCAAAGAACATTTTTTTCTCTTTAGGTTTTCAAAGATAATCCTATTGATGTTTAACAACTTCAAGTGCCATGAGTGGTTCCTGGATTAGTTACTGCTCTTTTTATTCTGGGTCCCATCCAATTCAACCATAAGCAAGCGTGAACACAGACGGCTGTAAGCAAATTCTTCTTTATATACACATGTACACATGCCATTGTGCAGGGATACTCACATGGAGATAGAAGCAAGGAATGTATAATTAAATTTATTACATTTATTATGGGATATTCATTCTGAGCAATGCTGAGACTGCAATACTTGCTGTTGACCCAGATTCACTCCATCCATCTGTATCTAAATACATATATATGTATATACATAAATAGATGTGTATGTGTATATGTTTATATATGTATAAATATACAGAAATAATTTATATTTACATGTACATATGGAGGGAAAGTATAATCAAAAGATATAGAAACCACAGTAAAACCTTATCTTGTGGACTTCTTAGCTAATTTTCATATCCATGGAAGACAAATGTATTTTTCTCTGCGAATGAGTATTAAAATGCATTGATTGTTCATGAAGATACCTGATGACAATTTGAAATACAGATAAATTATAATTTCTTCTCTCATTAACAAACTATGAACTGTCAGCATCTATGGACACTGAATTTTTTATTAAACTTTGCTAAGATAGATGCTGCTAATAAGAAGATGTTTTTCTTACTGCTATTATCTACAGACAAACTGATTTAGGGTTTTCTTTTCATTGCTTCTGCTTTTCTCTAAGAATTAAATTTACACTTGAAAAAAACAACCCTATTTCCATGGCTTTAAACATGAATTTGATTAATGAATGGTAACTGCGTGATTAATAGAAATTGGTAATTTATAAAACCAGTATTTCAATTTTGAAGACTCAAGACAGAATTAAAACACCTAGATTTTTTTCCCTTTTTCTTTTTTTTTATTTTTAATTATAATAACAAAGGCTAGATAGTAAAGCAAAGGAGCAGGAGCTAAGTGCAGTTAATACATTACAATCATGCTAAGAATTAATATTGCTTTTAAAGAAAAATGAACTTCAAGACATTCACCCTACTCTTCCAATTTGGAAAATTGCTCACGTATTTATTTATATGAGGCATTACTTCAAATAATAGTGATGTCCAGCCTTACTCTTAAACTTATACAATCTTTTTTTTGAAAGTAAAGCAAGAACAATGCTGATAAAGTAGTAATGAGCTCAGGGCTAATTCTTCTCTTTGCCTTCTTAGGGATTCAGTAATCACTGAGTTATTTCACAAATCAATGAAAAGGCAAACTACTTATCTTGGCAGTCAAAAAATATATTAAATCAAAGAGCATTTCTACTTGTCTGGCTCTTCTCCATGATAATAGGCAAGTGATATTCTAAAAAAGATTGTATAGTTTAGTATTAACAAACCAAGGGACTATGAAGAAATAGATTAATATATGTGTGTGTATATATGTTCACTGCAGGTGGATTGAACTAAATTACTTTTAAAGGATAATTACCCAAATTATCCCATGATTCTATGACTCTGTTGTATAGTAACTGTGTTGGGGCAATGCTGAACTTTGTATTCTGTAAAGCTCAAGGTGGAAATTTTCCACATATTTTTTTAACTCAAGTCTTTCTGCTTAGGATACAAAAACACTGAAGTGAAAGGACACATCACAGAACTGGAATTCTGAAAAAACACATTATTTTGATTACAGGAAATATTTTCTTTATCTTTTTCTCCCTCTCCCATTGTTCATTGTCAATGAGCATTGAAAACTAATAATATTTAGTCTCATTTTCTGACCATTTAAGGGTGGAGTACAGCATGTTTAAGAAATATTTTATTTTATGAGAAATTCAGTTTCATGCACCAAGATTATTGGATCAGGACAACACAGCCCAATAAATCAGGTTGTTGTGTTTTAATACAACCTGGCTTATACATAAGCAGTAAAATGGGCCATATTATTTTGGAAAGCTAGCAAAAAAAATCTAGATTTCAGAATTTCCATATTTTTCTTATTAATGTCATAATGTAATTCTAAATCAGGTTGCTAGTTACTTATGATATCACAAGGCTCAATTCTTTTTGGCATAAGAGGGACTGGAAGAGAAAATGAAAAGGTACAAGTGTGCATGAGAGTAGAGCACCTATGAGCTCATGTATGTTGAAGTCTGAGGGAAAAAGAGGGAGCAAAAAAAGGCAATAAAGAAGGAGAGAGATTTAATGAAAACTTTAGATTACAACGTTTCTCAATAATAAGTCTACACCTCAAAGCAAATTGCATTTTTTTTTTTTTTTTTTTTTTGCAACAATGAAAGGCTTAATATCGGTCTCACACTTTAAAACATGCCTGCATGGCTGTGCCACATTCAGGCTGCCAGCCTTGTAACAGCTTCAAAGCCGAGGCAGGAATACAAGACTTAAAGAGAGCAGTCTGATTTTTGAGCACAGGATCAGTAAAGCATGTAGACAAAATCCTGGAAATTAAAATGGGCTAGACCTTAAGTAAATACACTCTATCCCTTGCCATCCCTTCCCTTTAAAACATATTTTTTGCTGTAAATATTATCTGAAATTTCCTGCCCCTGAGGTCCTGGCATAATCCACTTGGCTGGGATGAAAAACACATAAAACATTATTTTCACTTGGGACAGTAGCAGGCAATGCTTGAGCTTTGGGGGCTGAGAATTTTGAATCTCTCACCTTATTTATCTCAGATATAATCTTAATCACCACACTCTCAACAGATGTAGAGTAAAAAAAAAAATAAATAAAAAGAGGGAGCACTGTATAAAAAATCATTCAATTAAATACTTTCTTAATTGTGAGAGGGGCAATATCTACCTCAGCATCTGTCAACATAGCTTGAAGTAGGTAAATTTTATTGTTTCTATCTCACAAATGAAAAAAAAAAAAAAAAAAAAAGAGAGCAAAGAAGGATTAAGGTTATGTCTTGCAAAGGAGTTTGGTAAAGTTCATTTGGCACCAAAAATGTCATTTAGAGTGTTGAGCTTGATTTTGTTGCTTTGTATATGGAACTGAAGATTTTTCTACAGTTAAATTGGTATTCATAGCACTTAAAATACCCAGTACATGTCAAGGAAGAATTATTTTTTTTTCCTTCCCAAGAAAGAAACTTTTACTTCTGAATGTTCATCTGCAAAATCAGTAACTTTGTTTAAAGACAATGTTTCAGGATATAAGCAAAAGCAATCTTTTACTGTTCCTCATCCAGAAATAACTCAACAATCTTTGAAACAAAGGGATCTTCACAAAAGTGCTGGGTTTTCAACTGGAGCTCAATGGCTCTGTACAATCCAAAGTAACTCTCTGCAGCTCTGGTGTATCATTTCCAGATTCCTCCTGTAAAGTACCTTCCAAAGCCTCTATTACAAGTATTAAAGGTGAAGAAGTTATAATCAGAATCTCTAGGAAGATGATGAAATGTAGCCTTTAACAGTGTTACAGATCATGAGGTTTTGTTTAAGCAATGTTCTAGACAATGCTGATTTATAAAGAAAATTACCTGCATTTCTCCCTAAGATAAAGACCTTAATTTTTAATTGTTAATATATGGTTAGAAACTGATAGCTTGATGATTTGTTCATACATTTTTTTCTTTTTTTACTGCTAGCATTTTGTGTTGTATACTGATTCATCACAAGAAAAAAAAAAACAACTCTAAATTATATGGTAAATTTTAGAAATGGATGTGTCCTGCACAGTCCTTCTATCTGCAATCCAACAAATATAACTGAAAAAATCACAGGGTCCTTTTCTAATCACCTTTCTTTTTTTTGCCTTTTTCCCCCACAGAGACAAGTAGTATAAAATTAAGAGTCTAAATGGAACAGATTTGATTTTGTCTTTAATTTCTTCTAATTTGGGGGAGCTCTTAGTCCATTCCTGCATAAGAATTATTTAAAAGGGTTTAGTGCTCAGTTTCTTCTCTTCTAACCCCAGGTATGTGATAATTTCATGTCTAACTTAATGTTTTTTTCTGAGCCAGTTGTTTGAAATTCTGTCCATAATCAGTCAAGTGAAAGAGGCATGACTAGTGGCAATACAGCTATTGTAGGCCTCTGTCTTACAAAGGAATTAATGGTACCCAGCTGTCACCCATTCTCCTGTATTATTCTCAAGAAACTGATGATGCCCTCCTCAGATCCAGACTCAGAAGGTTAAACTGAGGCAGATAAATCACATCCTTAGTTACACTTTGAAAGGAGCTGAGAACTTTTAATTCTTAATACCTTTATTTTTTTGGAAAATATTTAACCAGGTGAATTTAATCTGCATTCATCTAGAATTTTGTATTATTTCTTTCCCCCAGAACACAGCTTTCTTTGTCAATGGATCTAAAGTTGTCCATTAGGAGAAATTAGTTTGTTTAATTCCAAAATGTTCCTTTTAACACCTCAAATTCTTTCTTTTCTCATAGTCCTACACAGAGTGAAATGCTGAATTTGGCTGCACAAGTGAGCATGCCCTTCCTAACCCTCATTTGCTATACAGCTACATCTCTGTGAGAAGCAGGACCTTCATTAGGTTCACTTCCATTCTACTTATATCAGCTTGTTTAGATCACAGTTTCACATAGATAATGACTTTTTTGGCCATGAAGGATTTGTGCTTAGCAAGTTGATGTTCTGTAGTGGATTAAATTCTTGATCTCACATTGCACAAAACAGCTTCAAAATGTTCTATTGTGTGTGACAGCTGCAGTGTCATCTACATTTTTAGTTCATTCTTGCAGCACTCAGATGCCTCTTAATAGGTAATGCTGCATGATTGCAGGCAGGTACTCCAATTCTAGGAGTGGTAAGGGCTGCAAATAAGAACAAAACCAGAAAATATTCTTGATGCTTTATGATCTTTTCACACACATGAAATCAAGAAACATCAGTTGAAAATTGTCTCGACAAACATGAGAAACGGGAGACAAAAACTTACTTTGCAATTATAGCACTGCATAATATCTTTTTCTGAGAGTTCACTAAATACTTCATGGTTTGAATTACTCTGTCTTTGAGTCACAGCTGTCTGGTTAGTGAGTTTGACTGAAGGCCCGTGAGCCGATGTAGAGGAGGTTGGGAAATTTACTGTAAGTGTGTCTATGGGAGTACTGAGAAGGTCAAAATGGAAATCTCCAGTGCCCTGCTCAGGCTGATAGAATGCACTGCTTTTCATGGATTATTCTTGAATTTTTCTATTCTTTGTGCAACAAGGGAAGAACCCCAAATCAGTAAGGTATTTTTTTTTAGCACAATACCAATGAGGTGAATTAAACCTCATTGATCATTAAGATCAGTAACATGCAGACCTAGTGAAATGTGTCCCTGCCATGGCAGGAGTCTTGGACTAGATAATCTTTAAGGTCCCCTCCAACCCAAAGAGCTCCATGATGGATTTATGATTTAGAATGGGTATAGCCCCCCTGAATATATTTTTTTTCCTTTTCATAAAAACAAGACTGTCTTGCCAAGCTGGATTTCAAAGCACCCACAAATCAAAACTGGGAGAATTTCCCCACTCACTTCTCATGTTATCATCCATTTACTTATCTGTGAAATGGAAACACACTGTGCCTACTTAGATCCAGTGCTGCAGAAATTCAGAGCAGGAAGAAGCAATACTTTTCACAGGAAGAGTGATTAACCAGTGGATTACTTAGGATTTTTGTGGATTCACTAATGTTAGAAATGTTTAAATCAAAATATTCTAAGAGATATGTTCTAATTCAAAGAGAATGAATTCCAGGAAGTCCTGTGACTTCAGTTATGAGGGAGGTCAAATGAGATGTTCACAATGGTCCCTTCTGGCTTCATAATCTATGAAGCTACGAAGCCGTATGAACCTCTTTCAAGAAATAAAGATGATGGTAACTGTCTATAAATACTTGATAACATGAAATTGCTGGAGGAACTATTTAAGGTGGTTAATGATGGTATTATAGGGAATAATGTCTTCAAACTGAAAAGACCAAGGTAGAATATTTAAGAAAGACAGTATTTTCTAGAAGTGAGGTCAATTGCATAGTGAAGTAATTTGCAAAATTGAGTTCTATAAAAAGAGATATGTAAGAAGAGAGTGAATAAAGCATGTGATTACTTTACAAAAAAAATTTGTTTTAAAGATGGATAATTCAAAATTAAGTTGTTCAGAAATTCCATCACCACTGTGTTATTTAATGATTTTAGAAAACAGGTGTACTTGCTTACTTCCTTTTTTCTTTTTTTTTTTTTTTTTCATTGATTAAGGAAGGATTTGCTGGCTAATGTTTTCTCATCTGAATAGAAACTTAAACTTCAGGCAGTAATTTTTCCACCTGATATAAGATAGATCTTAAGAGGGAAATAGCTGTAGTTCATGAAGCAAAACAAGCTTTCCCCTCCTGACTTTGTTGGTTTGCTCCTCAAAAATGAAAATATTTCCCTTGGAGACAAATACTTAACAACAGTCAAGCATACATCCTTCCACCTCAGTGCAAACTGACTCCAAGAGAAAAAGTTGTGAATATAGAAAGGACTGACACTTTTTGCTACTGTGGTCATGTTTTCTGCAGTTCCCCTCAGCTTTTTTTGCATACTGAAGTGGTTTGTCAGAGCTTTGCACGTATTCTGTGTCTAAAGGAGCCTCATTACTGGTCTGTGCAGAGACAAGCGAGGTGGAGAAGGATGACAAGGTTTGCATTAATTGCACGGCTATCTGTTGCTCCAGGGGCCATTCAAGCATATAATAACTTAAGTAGAGTTTCAGTGAGTTGGAAGTTCTTGCTTTTTGGAATATTTTGGCAAGTTGATTTCTTATTACAACACAGTTGGTTTTTCTTTTTAAAGTCTTGACAGAAAGCCGTAGGTGGCCACATAGTTTTTGTCCTGATAGCAATACATTTGCAAGATTCCATTAGTCAGGAAAATATTTGACTGGTAAAACTGGATTTTATTATATTTAAGTTCTTGGCAGAGGTAATTTCAGAAAGCATGGTTCAGATGTAAATTTACCTGCAAATGCTCATGAGGCATGGAGATAGCTAGTACTTGATTTCGGCTATTAAATAGGTATGAAGGTAACTGGAAAGTTTATCTCACTAAACATATTCAGATTCTTCTAAGTCTGGAGTATCTCATGATCTTGATCAACAAAATTTGCCACGACCTCAAGCTAACTTTCAGAGAATTTAGTGACATTAAGCTTAGATCTGTGCCATGTTTATTCCTTGTGATTGTCTGTAAAGAAAATTTTTCCCAGGATATCCAAGGTTAGAATTTTTGTGTGTCTGTTTCTGTTTTAATAAATCTTTAATTTTAAATCATGATTGCTACCTCTGCAGCTTTAGAATTTAGAACTGGCGAAATAAAACAGAGAAATTTAGCAAGGCATTTCAATGCAAGGTGAAGATTATGTTAAGTTTAGATTAAATTAAGCTGGAAGACCTTCTAGGAAGATAATGTCTCCTAAACAATTTTTGGAATGGTGGAGACTAGATTCTTATACAATATCATTAGAAAGGTAATTCTCTTTCTCATCACTTTGGCATTTGTCAGACCTACTCAGAAGACTCAATAGCTCTTCTGTCTATTTCAATCTTCAATTGCATCTGTGTTTGAACTTTAATTGAAGTTGCAATCAGTAAGGATTTTAGCAATAGTTTTTTTTCAATAAGACTACCCAGAGAAAGGAAAATATATGAAAATACTAACATGGAAAAATAAGGAAGGCAAAATGTTTGGGTTTAAATACTTAAAAAAAAACAAAAAAAAACCCCAAAACAACAAGCCAATGAATTTCAAAATATCTTTTAAAACATGCACTTTTTAAGATTTTGAGCCCAAAATGTAAACTACACTATGGCCATTTTGCCTCAGTCTCTGTTAGCACCAAGCTTGTAAAGGTAGCACCTATTTTGGGTGAGCTGTAATTTCCTTACACCAGTCATTCTCCTTTTCTAGAGGACCATACCACTACGCCTCAGGTTAGATCAGCGCTAAGGTCACTCTGGTTTTTGTAGGTGATAAATTCACCACCCCATACAGAGCTATAATACAATCACTATTACCCTATTGGAAAGCTAAAATTAGACATTAGGGCACATCTTTTTGAGAGTGTATTTGCGGATTTTAGCCTGGTTTAGTCTGTCATCTGCCATACACAATCAAACATATGAAGGAAAACTTCACTGCCATGTTTTCATCAAGCATAGTTTGAGATGTACTTACCATCACATGGTTTCCCATGTCAGTTAAAATGCACAAAATTATACTTTCAAAATTTAAAAGCAGTTGATTATAATTTACATCTTATTAGGACAACAACAACAAAAAAAGATATCTATTACCAAATGTAAAATTAAATGATTATGGAGATAATTAACCAGTTTGTTGTTCTCATTGAGTTTATTGTTTCAATTGTGTCTGTGCAAATTAGCAAAGACCTTAATGTGTACAGAAATCAATGAATTCTTTTTGTTGTTTTCATTGGTGTTGTGATAATACATTCACATATTTAAATTGTGTCAGTACAAAAGACTATAGTGAGAGTTTACTTCAGGCATTGACAGAAAAACATAGTACCTGATCTCAAATGCATCAAAGATCCAAACTGACGATTAAACAAATATTCATGGCCAAAATTTGTTAGATATTTTCATGTGCTTGGGGCTTGGCAGCCCTCATCCTGAATCTTTTTGAAAACAAAATATATATGCCTCATGCTTGAATAGTAAGAATAATGGAATAGTGAATTTTTGGATATATGTTTAAATGTTATACCATCTAATTTACAGTTAGTTTGTTACATATGGATCCTTTCTGTGTTTCTTCAAGAATATGAGAAGTGTTTTGGCTCAAAAAAACTGTCTTGTAAAGGCCAATACCTAAAAAACAAAAAGAGGCTTTGATTTGGCAGGGATGAGTCAAAGTGTGTAACTTTTAGCAGACTAGATGGTAACTCATAATTTTGTGTGAAGATTGATCAGGTCAAGACTTATCTCACCTGTCTTTAGCTAAATATTCCATACATTTTATATATATTATAAAAGAAAAAAATATAGAAAGTAGAACAAATAAAAAGTGAAAGAAAAGGACTTAGTACGTGAACTCTCATATATTTTTAATGACTGCATTATGATGAGAGGATTAACCCTTAAAATGGACTATTTTCCTCCAAGGATTACAGAGGATTATTAGAATGATGAGCTTTGATGAAGATATCTGCATAGTAGACATCTGCATCTGAGCAAAGAAAGGACATCCTTAGAGTCTATACATAATACATAGAAGTACTCACGTCAATTCCTGTACCTCTCTCCTGGTAGGATAAAGACTATGGAGAAAAGCAGTGAAAAAAGCCAGAGGACCTTCAGTTTGCTTTTAGAAAAGGAAGCAAATTAAATTTACTTATCTGATTACAAGAGAAGAAGGTATGTATACTACCTGCTGAGACATGGTAGTTAAAGAGTCTTTCCCTCTTCTTTATTTCTATTAATAAACATTAATAACTATTTGATTTTTCCCATGTTCTGATAATTTCCTATTTTAGACAGAGTGTCTTCCTCCTTTTCCTGAATAGCTACCTTGTAAAAACATCTAAGAGCTGTGTCCTAATGATTTCACTAAACCCCCCCAACCCTCTCTGGGGTAGCCAGGGTTATTTTCTTTGTACAAAATGATTGTCATTGCACCCACTGCTCATTCCAAAGGGCTGAACAAGGTAAAGAGAAAAAGCCAAACAAACAAACAAATAAATAAATAATACCATGACACACACACACCCCAAAGCTGGATCATACAAGCTACAATAATTCATAAACAGGGGAGGAAAGGGATAAAAAAGAACAGCAACAAAACACAATTCCCCAAACAGCTGGCACATAAAACAGCCCAGAGGCAATCTCTCTTGTAGCACACCAGACAAACCCATAGGTATTTATGAGCAAAACAATTCAGTTTACTTTCCCTAATCGTCCTGACTCCTCCCTCCCCTGACAAAAAATAACCTGTGGTGCTTATCACAGGAAAGCTGGTACTTTGCCTTGTCACTCATATAGCCCTTGGGTATGTGCAGGGATGTGCAGGCTTAAAGGAGCCCAGGTATCCTTCCCTTTGATATTTTGTAGGGATAGGGCAATAAGAGGCTAAGGAGACAAGCAATGAAAAAATGACCTGTCAGAAAAAAGTGACATTTGAGTTCATGGGACTAGATGTAGTTCAATTATCTCATAATAATATAAATCAAATAAGCTTAAGGGTCACGTGCTAAAAAAAAATACTTATCTCTACCCATTATAAAGAAAATCTAATTTAGCTAGATTATTTTGCTAGAGTGATTAGCTAAGGAATATACAACTTTTGGTTCTATATATGAAACTGATAAATGCCACTCAATGTTTATATTGATCTGAGGGGCTTTATAATAGTTCTTCAGTATGTCTTGAAAAGTTCCTAATCCAGCATATTTGGTTTGCATAACAAGGTTGTGGTATGAGGGGTAGCAGGAGTAGCTTCTCTGAGAAGCTGACAGAAGTTTCTGAACGTCTCATCAAGCCAAGATGGACCCACTAGAGGTCAAGGCTGAGCCCATCAGCACTGTCACCAACACCTCTGGCACGAGAATAGGAGAACAACAGCTGGAGAGAAGAGTGAGACTCTGAAAGTTCCCTGCAGACAGGCAGGGCAGGGCAGAAGGAGGGGCAGGAGCTGCTCCAGGCTCTGGAGCTCAGATTCCCCTGCAGCCCCTGGAGCAGCCCATGGTGAGGCAGCTGTGCCCCTGCAGCACAGGGAGGGCACGGGGGAGCAGAGATCCAACTCAGCCCCTGCAGGAGCCCAGGCTGGAGCAGGGGGATGCCCAAAGGAGGCTGGGACCCCATGGGAAGCCTGTGCTGGAGCAGGGTCCTGGCAGGACCTGTGGTCCTGTGAGAAGACCCCAGGCTGGAGCAGGGGGAAGAGTGGATTTCTCCTACTTCAGAGGAAGGAGTGGCAGAGATGTGTGATGAACTGACCACAATCCATATTTCTTTTCCTCCTCCACAACTGCTGCAGGTTAGGTGGTAGAGGAGGCTGGAAGTGAAAGTTGGATTTGGGAAAGCCAGAAATAAATGCAAAATGTTTATTCTGGCCATACAATACCTGCAACAGTGCTTAAGAAGTTGTTTTCAAAAGGAAACAGAAAAAACACTAGTCTGAAAATTAGTCCTGGGAGGGTTACATAGCCCAGAAGGATATAGAAGACTGAATCTTACCAACTTAATGCTTGAAACAATTTCCTCTGAAGGCTAGTGCAATGCGAAATAATGAAATCAAGGAAAATTTGCACTTGTATCATGGTTTAAAAATAGGTGAACATCCCATGTTATTAAAATTATTTATCAGGCCTTAATTAATACATACAAAAGTCTCTGAATATAAATCAAAAGACCATTGTTCTTGGAAGGAATGTTTTTAGATTACATAGTCCAGCTTGCCTAATCAAATAGGATCACCCAGAACAGTCTCCTTTAGAGGACATGACTTTTACTGTGTAGGCAGATCTTGGTGTCAGGAAACCTTGCACAAGAACATTTATCAACTCCCTCCCTCTGCCCTCATGCTTACAGAGTTTTCCTCAGGAAATTTTTAAATTCACAAGTAATGATACTGCCTGGAAGAACTGACAGTGGTAATTTTAAAAACAAAATGTCAAAAGACAGTACAGAATTATCCCAGCCTTAGATGAGACATTTGGAGAGGTGGAAGTAAGCATCTGAGCAAGCACTGAAAGTAAAAAGTTTGAGTTTTGGCTCTTCATTTCTATTTCTCTACCATGAATTTCCATCAGCTATTTTTCCCTGTGGCAGTTGTGGTACAGGAAATAGTGATTATTGGGACAATGTTGTAAAATTACTGAGACTGTGTTCTTCATTATGTAATTAGAATTATTCGTCCAGCTTCACAATTAATTACTCCACATGCTTAGATGAAATTATTTAATATTACTGCAGTGCATCAAGGACTAACAGGGCTTTAGCTGTGCTAGACATCATACACCAAACTGCAAGATGAAAATCTTTGCATCAGAGAGTTAATAGCCTAAATAGTGGGGAAAAGTAAAGGACTGTAGGGTAGCTAAGGGCATGGGAAGATGAAATGACATACCCAAGGCCATATAGCAGTTCAGAAGTGCAATTGGCAGTAGAAATCACAATGCCAGCAAGAAGGCCATCTTTATGTTAAACAGGCTTTTGTATGAAAATCTCTTTAAGATCAAATTCTCATGAATTCTTGCAAGTCTATCTAATGCACACTTTCCTAATTACAAGTAAAAACTACTCTGTTGAATAAGAAGACAATGAATTTCCAGATTATTGTAGAAAATAACACTGGCATCAAAATTTTTAAATTAATTAAAGGTGAAAATGACCAAATCATTAGGAGAGAAATATTGCTTGATGATATATATTTACAGAAAAATGACAGAAATTACTGAGCTGAGAATGCTTTTCCTGTAGAGGAAATTAGAAATTAACCTTTTTAAATTATCTTTTTTCAAATAATCTTCCTTATGATACATGTTGGTCTTATGCTCTCACAAAATCACCCTTTTTGTGATATATAACTTAATTACAATGGTAATTGATCTTTGACCTAAATCTCAACAAAATAGGTAGCTAGGTGAGTACTGAGGTTGCAGTAAAGATAGATATTAAAGAACCTTTTCAATCAGGTAATATACATCACACAATTTTACTCAGTTCTGTATTTTTACTCATCCTGCCTTCTATGCTCTAATGCTGTGCAGATAGAAAAAAAAAGATATGCTGGGAAAAAAGCAGAACCAAAAACTATCACAATAGCTGTGAAACACCAGGCAATGTGCAAAGTGCACAAAATTGAAAAGACTGTACACTATGTTCCTACTCACAACTAACATACAACATCTTCAACAAATCTGTGAGATTTCTTGGCTAAGAAATGCAAAAGTTAGAGCAAAATATTAGAAGTTATCTGCAATACCTCTGCTTGGGGCTGTAGTTCCGTTGGAATATGCTTCACCCAGGGCCACTGAAGATTATGTCTTGCTGTAATTGATGGGTGAATTTCTTGGTCCATTAGAAAAGATGATTCTCTCTTCTTTTAAGACTGATGAGTTAATCAATAAAAGGCTTTTGCTTTTGTACTCATGCCCATGAGGAAGAACTGGAAAAAGAATAGCATGGAATATTTGTTGAACCAATTATTCTTGAATAATCCAATTTCTTGTTTACTATTGAGGACTCTAATTTTAAATAGTGTTTCAAAAAATGTGGTAATTTTAATATCTCTTCTAAATATGTAACCTGATAGTGATGGCCCATTTTTGCAAAGCACTATGTTTTACATAATATACTGGGTAATGTGTACTGAAACATAATTATGAGACTATAATATTGCAAAATAAAATCTCTATTAAAAACATCAGTGGAGGAAATACAATCTGGAGATTAAAATTAAGTTGATGAAAAGGTAAATTCAATAGAATTGTAGCAAATAGGATGCATGTGACTGTAAGCAAGTTACTTGAATATTTTAGTGCATGAGTTCATAGTCTACAAGAAACCAGTTAATACTACATTGTTTCAGTTTACCTATGTTTTCTTTTCTTCCTTTCCTCTTCCTGGATATAAAAGTAAGTTCATATTACAGCCTGTACACATACTGCCAGCAAAAGCAAAACATCTACTATAAAGGAAATATTCCTGAAGTTCAGTAGATACACAGATACCTGGATAGGAAACACACTTCCTTGAGACAGCTAAACTTCCAGCTACAGTGTCTCTGTGGGCAATTTAATTACCTCACACTAATTGGAAATAATATAAACCTACAGGGTAAATCCTGCTTTAAGGTGTTAAACCAAATTTTTGGAAAAAAATATTATGGGTGTCCAGCATGAGGACTCTTGTACCTGCTTGTCAGTAACCATACCATGAATTTTTGTACCCAAAGTAGTTTTCTTCTTTATAGCATAAGAGAACTTTTACCCCCAGAGAAAGATTTCCTGAGTATTGTGCTTCCACAGATGCACAAATACATTAAATGAATCATCCTCTGGTGATATCATACTGTTGACTAAAGAGAAATCTATATGAGATATTTTAAGGAGCTAGTACAGTAACATAGGAAACACACGCTGAAAGTGCTTGCTCTTTTGCCCTAACTAAAATGGGAAATTTGATGTTTTCACTGTAGAAATTATGCATCCAATTTATATCCACTCAGGAAACCCTAGTCCCTCTCCTGGTTTGTAGTACCACCTCTCTGAAAACATGAATCTTTTGGTGTCGAGAAAAGAAGAGTCTGTGTTTTAGACCCCCAAAAGGATGGATGTTCTGCAGTCCAGAGCAGGGTAAAGAGGGGTCAAGCTTTCACACCTGTCAATGTTTCTAAGTTATGTTCTGCCTTTGTTCTAACCATGATTATCGTCATGGGGAGCTTCTGTTAGTCATTTTATGTGAAGTTTCACTTTTTCTATTTGTTGTACATGAAAGGGTAAGCAGTGTATGAGAGCTTCTGGTTCATTAAGTTACTTTGTTCAGCGCTACACAGTATGTAAGAAATAACATTTAACAAGGAAAGTGGTAAGTACACAGACCCACAGAGTTAACAAAAATATAATAATATTGACAGTAATGAAGACCTGAGCTCTTCAGCCACTGACTGATGGCCACTAATGAAACTACCTTGTAATAGCTCAGAGAGGGTCAGCTTGGAAAGGGAGACTCATGACATGACTAATTGTGAGCCATCATAAGGGGATTATGGAACTGTGGAAAACTTGTCATGCAATCATTTGTTGATGTGCCTGCTAAGGAGAGATGGGAGGAGAAGCAGGAAAATAGAAAACAGGGCAGATAAAAGAGGAAGCTGCATTCCAGAATTCCCTCATTCCAGAAAGGAATTCCAGAAAGGCCACACGGTGTCCTTGTCTGATTGAACCCTGGGCCTGATCACAGCAGTCTGCCCTACCTTCTTAATAAATAATTTTCTTGACTTTTTGATCTTGTGTAGTTTATTTTCTTTTTTTTTCTGTCATACATATAAGTTCTGCGAGACCTAAGTGACAGAGACTGAGGTTCTAAGTGTCCATAGGTCCAAGAGTCAACATTCAGAGAGACAACTGTGCAAGAGAGATTTTGTTAACAGGGAAACAAACCAGTGGCCACAGGGCTCTTGTGTCTGTGCGTCAACAGCACCTCTGTATCTGTATTACATTTGGGTATGTGAAGACGTGTGCCAGGGACCACACTGGTATTCGAGGAAAAGTGAATATGAATATCTGTGAAACTAGAAATTGTGGTGGGTGTGTGAACTCCAATCCTGTGCCTGTAGGAAACCCACTCAGCCTTGCTTCTTCTTGAACCAGAAAAGGGAAACATCAGAAACTGCATCTGGGGGCTGGGGAGTGAGAGACTTTCAAGTTCTGAATGGGCACTGGATGAGGGTGCAACATCCAGGAGTCCCTTGATGCATTGGCTTTCTCTCATCCATAAGCCTGGAGGCAATGCAAGCTCTTCCCTGAAACTTCATTACATTTCAGAGGCCAAAAATATGTTATTGTGTTATATGTGTTATTTTTTTTTTCAAATGCTTCATTTTTTATAATTTATTTCTATATTAATCTGTATGTCTTTGTATGTTCTATAAACCACAGCTCTTTCCCTCCTTCTGAGTTCATTGGTAAAAGCAGAAAGACTCCTAGAAGTATAAATATATGTATATATATATATATATATATACATAAAGATGATATTTCTTTTCTCTCAGTGGCCTAAGAATCAGAAATTTACAGCACAGTAACACAACTTCAAGAGGAAGACAAAAAATACTCATCTCCTCCTCACTCCCTTTTCCTTATTTCTTTCACCCCTGTTTTGGGGCAACTTCCAGCTTTAGGCTTGAAAATGAGTCTGAATTCCCCACAGTTTCAAACATTTGCATTTTAAATAAAGTTGGAAAAATTTATATTTTGGGAGGAAATGTTCATAATTTTGTCAGATTTCCAGACATGCTCTCTTATCTGATAGCAGCTTTGACAAAGCATCTGGTTGTGAGTTGAGTCCTAAAATGTCTCTATCAAGAAAAAAGTACATCTAAATAGTCTCAAAAGCTTCTCAGAGGCAATCAAGAGGGCTTTTGATACAAAATGAGAAACTAAAGGCTGAATGAACATGGACTAGGGGTTTTTCAGTGCTCTACTTTGGACTTGTGGTATCTAAATCCTGTCTAGGTGTCAATTTAGGAGCCTAAGTCACCCTGAGACTAACCTTTGAGTCCAAGCCTTCATCTAATTCTTGCTTATATCCCTTATCTAGGTTTTTCAGTGCTAGTTATTACCCTTGATAGAAGGCTCAGGAAAGAGAATTAGCGCCGACTCCTGGGATTTATGCAATCCTTTTGGTTTGTGTGAAGTAGCATTGGCTAGATACATTATCTAAGCCTGAAAAGCATAAAACAGTATGGAAAACATCACTGACTTATTATATCTGTCTATCAGGGTTTAACCCCAGCCAGCAATGCAGTCCCACACAACCATTTGCTCATTTTTGCCCTACTGGGATGGGGGAGAGAATAGGAAAAGTGAGAAAACTCGAGATAAAGGCTGTCAAACAGGTTTAAGACATAAAAAAATAAAAGGTAAACAAGAATACCCAAAACAGGTAAAGAAAAAGTCAGGCACAGAGCAAAGGAAAACAAGGAATTCCTTCCCACTTCCAATGGGCAGACAGGGGTTTAGGGCAATCCCAGCAGAACTCCATCACAGTATGGATGGAGCACTGACTTGGGAAAACAAACACTATCACTCCAAATCTCCCACTGTTCTTCCTTCTTCCTCCTGCTTTGTGTGCTGATCATGGTAGAATGAATAGAATTAGAATAGAATAGAATAGAATAGAATAGAATAGAATAGAATAGAATAGAATAGAATAGAATAGAATAGAATAGAATAGAATAGAATAGAATAGAATAGAATAGAATAGAATAGAATAGAATAGAATAGAATAGAATAGAATAGTGCTGTGTTTTGTGGGATATCCCTGTGTTCAGCCATGGTCAGCTGTCCCAGCTCTTCCCTCTCCCTTGTGCACCCCCTGCCTGGTGTGGAGGTTAAGAGGCAGAAATGGCCTTGACTCTGTGCAAGTCCTGCTCAGCATAACAAAAACATCTCTGTATTATCATAAATGTTTTCATCACAAATCCAAAACACAGACCCATGCCAGATACCATGAAGAAAATTAACTCTACCCCAACCAAAAACACTATATTGCTACACTTTTGGAAATCAAAATGGCCCAAAGAGCAGACATTTCCCAAGAAAGTTTGCTATCTTTTATTAATGCCAACTGGCTGATGAATAAAAAGCACAATATCATTTATCAGGGCTGTGTGAGCAGTACCTTCAAAAAGAAGAGTTTTGACCAGGCAGCCCTTTCACTTTAATGGTAAAATCAGTGGTTTTGTTTGAGATTTTATAACAGATCTATTTCAGCACATGTTTGCAACCAAGCCTTGCCACTTCCTTTGCAGCATATCTCTGTTTCCACCTTTTTATCCTGTACTGAAGACTAGCTTAAAGAGAAGCAGGGGTCAGCCCAGATTTCACAAATCAATATTTTACTTAGCAATACAGCCATGGATCAGAAACGTAGTTGTATCCCAGCAAAGGAAACCAGGGCTTTATCCTTCCCCCACTGGAATTATATTTAGTGAAAAAAAAAACGAGTCAAACTTCTGAGCCAGGATTTGGAGATACAAGCTACCTTGTATCAGGTGAGCCAATTCCCTTTGATTATACAGTGAGCTTGTGCTTAAAGCATCTTCTGACATGATATTGTCATAACCTAGTTCCCAGCTACTACACCTGCCTTGGGCAAAGCTCCAGAGCAGAAGGTTTAATAAGTCTGAAAAACAAAGGAGAACTAAGGAAATTAATGGAATCGTGTACGTTGCCAAAAAGTGTCCCTTTTCAGTTTATTCCCCCTCCAATTTCGCCTGTTCATACCTCTGGAACAGTTAGAACTCCACTAACACTTCTGTTGCTAAATTTTAAGTGAAACATATTATTATTACCAGGGTTGTTTTTTCCAGTACAGGCAGGAGAAATTCCTATTCTCAATACTGTGAAATTTTCAAGAACATTTTTCTAATTTTGAAAGTACTTTGCCACTGCTCCCTCTTTACTGTGGGTTGTACCAATACACTGAAACAAATGAAATTTTAAATTAACACAGAAACTAGAAAATTGCAGTGTTTTTTGATGGTTTGTTCTGCTTTTTCTTGTTTTCCAAGTTTGGGTTTTAGTTAAGCAGTAAGTTTTGGTATCTGCTGATGAAAAAATAGCCATGGACAGTCATATGGACACATTTGGAGTTAATAGCCCTGGTTTCCTGAGTCATGGTCTATTAAAGAGCCATTCCACCTTGGTTGTAAAACCAAACAGAAACACAACATTGTCTACCTATCCCTCCTCTTACAAAGCTACAGAATGAGAGGCTATAGTGTTATCCTCATGAAAAAGCAAAAGAAAATTTTTATTTTTCATCTGCACTGAGGTATTCTCTAACTCAGTCTAAGGAGCAGAAAAAGTAATATTCAAGTTGGAGAAGTCATAAACCAGTTCATGCTATAAGACTTATAAACAAGTTTCCATCTCACAGAATTCCAGCAACGTGAAAGATGATATATGTTTGCAAGGAACTCTGATTATTCTCAAGGCTTCTCTTTGGCTATTCAGCTACCTTTTTTCCACAATATATCCCAGTGTATCAGGGTTCTGTGCTACTACAAATTCCCAATTTGTACACCAATTGCAAAGAGTGAACTGCGTCACTCAAAATATTCCCAAACTCAGATATAAATATAAAGCAAGACTTTACTGTTAAATTGGAATATAATGTATCCAGAATTTACATTCCCCTACCAAGACTAATCCCTCAGAAAGTTTTAATTTTGTTTCTTTATTTCAATTCATGCCTTGGTATGCCCTCTGCTTCTGTTGTATCTGGGCCTCTATATAGGATTAGTTTTGAGTAAGGAGGAGCCCAACAGTCATTGAAGAAATGAAACCTGCCCCTAGCCAGTTGATAAAGCCAGTTCTTTTTCAGAACTTGAAAAGTAAAGCCAAGTCTGTAAATGCACAGAAATACTCAGCTATTTTGAGTCATCATAATGTTTCTATAATTTAAATCTATGTTTAATTCCAAGGAGGGTCTACATGATGAAAGAAACCCTCATTTTAATGAAAAAGAAAAAAAAATAAAAATTTTCCTAGTAATTTACTTGAATTCTGTTAGTACCTACCAACTGTGGTAGATACTTAAAAGACTAAGACACATTTTCTTAATTTTCTGTAGGGGTTCTTTGGGAAAAAAAAAACAAAACGAAAGGCCTCAAGTTAAACAGAAAAGGTTCTTGTATAAAAGTATTTAGTCTCACTTCTCTCTATCTATCTGCAGAAGGTATTCTGTATATGATAAAACATGTACAGAAGTACAAAGCTTAGAAAGTAAAGCTTAGAAAGTTTTTTAGTAATATACAGAAAATTTTGATTAAGATCAAACATGTTTCTTGTTGCGGTTTAAAAATTTTGTGAAAAAAGACTTCAGAATATGTTTGTTCAGGGGTCAAACACTTAAGAATATTTCTTGATTCAAACTACTCAAGGAAAATAAAAATAATACAGAAAAGCTTAGGGAATCCACAGGGCCTAGTCCCCAAAACCACAGGAGTCAGTGAAAGTATTTCCGTGAAACTAATACTTTTAATGGAGCTATTAAAATAATAGTTTTACATTATTTTTAGTTGACATTATAGATGTGGAACTAGGTACTTTTAAGACATTTGCTTTAGCTCTGTCTCTGGTGAATGGAGAAAGCTAAATGCTAAATTAGATGTCTAAGATGTATGGAGTGAGACATCTTTTGGGAGAGCTCATCTTTCTGTTTTGACTTTAAATGGGGCACAAATAATAACTTTTAACTAGACAGCTGGATTGTGGATGGCTACAACTGAGGCAAGGACAATGATAAGTGATAAATAAATGATACAGACAGTCTAAGCAGAGGTTTACTTTAATTCTACTGCAGACTATCTAAAAATACATGCAAACTAGGGACTCCCATTCCAGCTGTCCTTGCAGTCATTTAGCAGTATCTTCACAAACTGAAATTAATTTGAACCATTGCAGAAAATGGGTTCTGCCTTGTCAGTATTGGACCTGGTTTTATCTGCTCTGTATGCATGAACTCTCAAAATTATAACCAAAAAAAAACCAAAAAAGCACCACGATCAACAACAAAAACAAAGAAGAACAAAAAACCAAACAAAAACAACAAAAAACCAAAAAACACAGAAAAACAAACAAACAAAAACCCAACCCCCCCAAGCAAACCAACAAGCAAACAAGCAAAAACCAAACAAGAAATATGTGAAATTGGAGACCAGTATAAGAGAATCAGCACAACAATCATGTCAAACCCTTAAGCAGCAATATGTTTCTCATTCTCTCTCCAAGTCTTTCAGAAACACAAGATGTGGCATAAAAATTAAAGCATTTCTGAATGAACAAACATGCCTTAAGTCACTTCAGAGCATAGCCAGCATAGCTTTGAAATATCCATCTCCAACTCTTCACTTTCTCTTTTGTCTCGTATCTTTCTACTCCTATGCCCACACTTCATAATTATGGATAAATATAGAGAGTTTAAAGAAAACCTTAATTGAAGGTTAATCCCCAACAGTTAAATTTTAGAGTTCCCTTTGATACAAAAACCAAAAGACCCTTAGAGGTAAAACATACAAAATTTTGATTAGTTTTCAGAGTCTGTTTGATGACAGAAAGGTAAATGCGTTTCTCTTTAAACTTCTTTTTATTTGTTGGCTGTTCTTTTGAATGCCTTCAGCCTTGAAGAATAAGCAGAACAGTGACACCCAGCACTCTCTTGATGTGTGGGTGGGGTTTACATTTTCTGACAGCTGCAGTGAGTTCTGACCACACCACAATTAAACAAGAAGTGATTTCAATCAAATTTCACAGGAGGGAAATTCATTCAAAGGATACAAACCTATGGACAAACCACAAAGCTAGGGCCACCTAAATCTTACTGAACTGAATTATATCACATTTTTAAAACAACCCAAGAAAAAACAGTGATTTTAATCACCACAATAACATTTTCTGGTGATTTGTGAATCATGATTCTGATAAGTTTTTTGAACCATAATTTTATAAGCATGAATGGTGTCCTCAGTGGTCCTAACAACAGTGTGTTTGTTAGTAGATTTGTTAGTACATTCTATGTCTGTACTAGAGATATGCTGGAAAAAACACAGTACTGAGTTACACAGATGTTTCTACTAAAAAATGCTGGGAACACATAAATATGGAACTTGAAAAGTTAAATGAGGGAAAAAGGGGGACAGGAAAATATTGAATATCTTTAATACAATTATACTTGGAGTGGATGACTATGAAAGAGCAACATACTTGAAAGGACCTTTAGAAAATTTCAAGTTATTGCTTTTATGTACTTAAGTTATTTAACTTATTCCTTGGCATTACTGCTTGAATTTTTAAAGAAATCAGAAGTATTCATTAATACCCAGGATACAAAATGTCAGTGATACACGATGCTAAATATGCCAAAGAAGGAGAATTGTTTTTTCTGTTTATGACAGAGAGGACCATAAAATGTTCCATAGCAAAGACAATGTTTTGACCTATGTAAAATGTTCCATTACTGATCAGAAAGCCCAGGGCAGGGCCAAAGGCAGAGTGATATGCCAGTGATCATACCATGAATATATTCATCAGCAGATAGTCAGGAATTTTAGAGGCACATTCTGCTTTTCCTCTGAAGATTACTTCAGTAACTTTACTAACATTACCATTTTTCAAATATTTCTCTACTTCTCTGGCTCATTGGTCTGGAAAGGACAGATCAAGCTCTCTAAAGGTACAGACTGAATGGAGGTTTTGGGTCCCCATCATGCACCAGGCTTGTGATAGCAATGACTTTCTTCCAAGGGAATATGGCTTCAGTTTGCAGATGAGGACATGCAAACAGGATTGAGACAAAAGATTTAACCACTGGGGATCTTCACTCATTGCTAGGAGCAGTCATTTCACTTTCACTTACATTCCTGCTATTACTTGTTCATGGGAATGATAAAGAATGGTTACAAGAAAGGTGGAGAGAGACTACTTAGAAGGATTTGTGCTGTCAGGACAAGGAGGAGTGGATTTAAACTAAGAATAGGTTTAGATTAAATATGAGGAAGAAATTCTTTCCTGTGAGGTTGGTGAGGCCCCTGCACAGGTTGCCCAGAGAAGCTGTGGCTGCCATGTCCCCAGAAGTGTTCAGGGCCAGGTTGGATTTGGGTTTGGAGTAACCTGGTTTAACAGAAGATGTCCCTGCCTGTGGCAAGGAGTAGCAACAAGGTGATCTTTAAGGCCCCTGTCAAACCAAATCCTTCCATTATTCTGTGATTTACTGAAAGTACTCTGAGGATTTCCCTATGGACTATGACATTAATCACTGGTCCTCATTATTCAGACATATCTCTAAAGTGATGCAGAATATCTTGAGCATGTCTGAAAATTAGCCATAGCTCTTTTTAGTCTGTACGTGACACTTTTGGTCATTTTTCTGGCTGTGGAAAAAGAGTAAAATATTTGAGACTTGATTTCAAAATTCCTGGCTCCTTAAGAAAGTCACAAATTAAACCTCAAACTAAGAAATCTCTGAATACGGTAGAATATCTGGATTTAGGAAAATACCTAGAAATTATTTCAAGCAAAATATCTACAGTTCTTTAAAGATGATCAACGTCTTCACCATCTTGGCATACATGACATATTAAACCTCAGTGTCAAAATCTCTAATATAAACACTAAATTAACAATATTTCAATTACAACTTTAAACTCTTGGTTTAAAAGTATGAATTCCTTTTTTAAACTAGTATCCTACGAGACTACCTACTTCCACCATCATTATTTAAAAAGTTAAAATATTTATTTGTTTATTTGTTTATTTATTTATTTATCTATTTAACTGTTTGTATGAGAAAATGAGAGTGAGAAACACACTTGCACACTGGCAAGTTACTCATGTCTAGGACAAAATAAAACCAAATCCCCCCAAAAATCCCACCAACAACAGCAACAAATTCAGCTCCAAGTAAACAAACATTAAAACCACCAAACAGACAAAAAAAAAAAAAAAAAAGCAAACAAACAAGTTTGTTGGAGTTGCTCTAGAAACTTCTTGTAAATATGTTTTATTCAAAGTTGGCAATGTTCTTACTCTTGTGGAAATGTTTTCACTCCTGTGATTTCATTGGTAGATGGCTTAGAGTGCTGCTTCCAGTAGAAACACCTTGCTTTGCTATAATGTGTGAATATCTACTGATTCTGACTGCCAAGGATCCTCTGTACGGTGGTCAAGTTTTGTTGGGAAGGTGTGTTTTATACAATTGTATAAAACGTGTAACTTTTATGTCCAGAGGGTAATTTATGTTTTGCCAGGCCTATACTTTTCACTAGGAAATTAAGTTACAGCCATCCTAACACCTTAAAGTGAGTGTTCTAAGGAATAATTGCATTTTTGAGGCAACCTGTTACTCAAGATTTTCAGTACAGAATCAAGATCTGTTTTGGCCTTGTGTTTGAGTGAATGCATCAGAAAAAACCCAGCAACCTCCTCAATCACCAGGAAAAAAAAAACAAACAACAAACAGTAAACCAAATCCAAAATAATTTCATTCAGGATCTCCATATTTAGCAAACAGATTTTTTTTCCTACATTGTAAAAGAACAAGCACCAGATAAAGAGATTATGTCCTTCATATTAACATCCTTTGAGGAGTCAGGGGTCTAGATAGCTTAGCCTGGAGATTTATGAGGTTCTGATTTTCCTCTCCAGGTAAAAAAATGGGATTTTCACATTTATATTCAAGAGTCTTCGATTAATGAGATAAGATGTTCTTGTTCCTGTGGCACTTCTCAATGTTAAGATGTCAGCAGGACAAAAAAATTAATTCAGAAACAACCTCCCCTCTTTCTGGCCCTGCAGGAGGCTCAAGGGTACCAATAGGTGCCCACGAAGTGAGGGGACAGTACATCTTCATCCAAATCTGTGTCTCTCTGGAGGATGAACCTATGAGAAGAAGCCTGCCATGGACATTTTGAAGGCAGACTGAATGCTAAATTCAGACAGAAAGCTAAATTCCTAATCAACTCAGAAATACAGCAAAAGAGGCTGTAGGCACAGACAGTGTCCAAGCTCTCCAATAAAATTTTCCCTACTGAAATAATAAGTTTAGTAAGTATATAGGTATCTAAAAATATGGACCCATCCTACAGGGAAAGTCAAACCCTTACCACACAAATCCACAGCAGGTTGGCCCACCTGGCAAACTATTTGTGACAAAAACGTTCAAAATAATTTACTTAAAAATATTTAAAGTTAAAAGATGCAGATTCCTCTCAAACATAAGAAATGCTCAGGAATTCACAAGTCACAAATAATTTTGGGGCAATTATCTATTGGCTTCCATCAAAATCAAAGCAGTCTCTTGTCCAATGCTGCTACCACTAGTACTATTTTTGCTATTGCTACTAAATAAGTAGAAACCTTAAAAAAAATTATCTCCTTTTAGTAATCTTCAAATCTTAACTTTTTCAGTTTCCTTAATTATTTTTTACCTTAAATAGTCTTTCTGTTTTGACATCTCAGAAATTTTACTTTATGCATCTGCTCCATTCTGTCCCTCTGAGTACACTTCTAGACCCTTCTACTCCCATTCCAGCTTAAGTCCCTTGATGAAAACCAGAGACACAAGGAATTGCTCAAAATATTCCCAGTAAGAGCTTATCAGTGCCTTGTACTTTAATATTAAAACTTCACTTTTTGTATGAAATGAGAAAAAAAAGCTGATCCATTGTAGAGCGGTGGTTGCTCATGGCTCCACCAGAGGGGCATCTCATGGTTGTGTTGAGATCAACACATACTCAAAGATCTTACACATCTTTGCTACCTCCATAAACAATAAAAACTCTTTAGCTTCCACTTCTTGTCACTAAGTCTTTTATTTTATGAATTAGATGTTTCAATTCTCAATATCCACTCAAAAGTTTCAGATTAATGCGTGACAACCTTAAAAAAAAACAAGCAAACCATCTTTATTTTTAACCAAAGTAGTATAACATAAGTTTATATAACATATATAAAAATGCTATCAATCAATGTACATTACCTTTTCAAAAGATATTCTTTTGGAGCTCAATGTCTAATCAAAAGTGCAAAATATGTAGGAAAGGAGAGCACTTTTTCTGTGCTGAGGGTTGAGATGTGTTATTTAGTCCCCTCTCTATCATTTAATGGTAAAGCAGGAGTCCTACAGCCACCACCTGCACCTTCTATATGCAAGTTTTTCAGTGCAAAAGTTTATCTGATTTGTTTTTAAGAATCAGAAACATTGCATATTTCATGCTAGATGAAGACTTTCATGGTGCTGTGATGTAGAAAGCTGCGCGAAAACAGAAATAACAACTGGGAACTGCGTCACAACTGAATGCAGAAATTAAGCTGAAATGAAAGGACTTATTTTTCCATTTGCAGATAATAAATTAATTGTTTTCAGACCAAGATAATAAATGGAAAGTCATTATTTCAAATATTTCTAATGAGCAGAATTGAATGGAGATTTTGCCTGAAAAGTGTGACCTGAAAGAAAAGAGAAAGCAAAAAAAAAAATCTCATTTTAAAGTTTGATTCATAACATCATCTCTGGAGGTGGGTAAGGTGCTGGCCTTTTGACTCCAGTCATTACACAAAGGGGAGAGAGAAAAGCCAACTACTGACTGAGAGCAGGAAATATGATGGCCCTCCTACAGAGTAAGAAAGACTAAGAGGATTGTGCGATCAGACAGCCCCTAGGAAGCTGCTTTTAGAGCTGTCTACACAAAATTAAAAAGGTTTTAAAAAAAAAAAAAAATGAAGAAAAAAAAGAAACCAACAACCCTTTTGCTGCCCTGATGAGACTTAAAAAGGATGTATATGCTCCATGCAGTCAGCAGTCTGGGGAGCAAATGCTTCTCCTTTAGTAATGGGTCACAGCTGGTTTCAGCAATGGGCTGAAAGCTTCAGGTTTGGCATGAGTGAGCATTCAAGCAGCTTAAGCAGAGGCATTTGACACTAGTGATGGCAAACTTGGATGGATTTAATGCCTGCTTTAAATACAGCAGCAACAACAAAAACCTCTGCGAGAGTGAACAAGTAAAACTTGTTTGATTGGTAAAGCACAACCTTATGAAGACCTTAATCTAAGCATTGAGGGGAATGCAAATGGTAAAGGAGATACAATGTGCAGAAATTAAAAACTCTTGTGACAATTTTGGCATGAATCTATTTTTTTCTGCACAGAATTTCTTGTTTTTATTCCACATTGAATATATGAGAAAGATTTGATTAAGAGTTAGGATAACAAAGCATTTGCTAGAGAGCAGTTCTAAACTTCAGTAACAAGAGTTCAATTGGTATTAATAAGAAAGACTTAGATTAGGACACAAATTCTTGTCTTTAAAAGTCTTGTAGTCTAGGGAAATTCACAACATGCAGGATGGGATTATTTTCACTGAACTTCTTAAAAGACCCTATCCAGGTTTTGCTGAAAAAAATGGTGTAAGGAATTCAGACAATTTGAGTTGCAGCAGAAGTTAAAATCTGAAATAATATTTACAGTTATAATTATTTTTTTCTCATTGTGTTAAACACTGTGAAATCACCAACCAAGTAATAAAAATCTTCCATGCATTTTTCAGGTTAAGGGTAGGGTGATGCAAAATTCTGGAAATTCCGAATTCTGGAAATGAGAGAAACTTGACATCAAATGGCATGGTGTGAAAAATCTTATCCTTTTTTTCCTTCTATTGTTGCCACCAAATGTTTAATTTTACTCCATGTGAAGAACAAGAAACTGTTTGAATTCACCCATAGCTTTTCAGAATAAAAGTGAACCACAGTGTCACAGTGATGTTCCCAGCTTTCAAGATGGTACAGAATTGGTTTGAAATTTTTTTATTGAATATATAAATTGATATGCCTACTTCACAAAGAAATCATTCACAACTATATGTTTTGCAGTAACTTTATAATTAATTACTTGATGTCAGCAGCATAAAAAATCTCTAATAGAGACCCAAGGTGAACAAGGTCACTTAAAATATGTCTACAGTTCTGACCAGTTTATCAACGAAGAAGAAAACAAGAAGAAACCAAAGTTTCAGAAACTTTCTGTAGCAGGAAAGTAGAATTCCTCACAATTTCTTGAGGATTTTTATGAAGACTCAAGATCGTATAGAGACCTAGATCTATGACTTGCATCTGCTTGCTAATTATAACAGGAAAGAACCATGGCCAGGAAGTGATGACTGCTAAATATTAACATTTGCTTTTCTTGCCACCTAAATGGTTCACCATGACAGATTGTTGCTTACCTTACATTAAAACCTGGTCCCAAATTAAAAAATATTGGGGGAGAAAAGAAATGGAAGAGGGGAGGGAAGGGAAGGGAAGGTGCGGGAAGGTGCGGGAAGGTGCGGGAAGGTGCGGGAAGGGAAGGTGCGGGAAGGGAAGGGAAGGGAAGGGAAGGGAAGGGAAGGGAAGGTGCGGGAAGGGAAGGGAAGGTGCGGGAAGGGAAGGTGCGGGAAGGGAAGGTGCGGGAAGGGAAGGGAAGGGAAGGGAAGGGAAGGGAAGGGAAGGGAAGGGAAGGGAAGGGAAGGGAAGAATAAATCAAGCACCAGGACACTTTCTGAAAGAAAGTGCTTGACTTTACCTGAAATTTTAAAATAATGCCTTCCTGCCTTCCTGCCTGCCTTCCTACCTGCCTTCCTGCCTTCCTTCCTCCCACCCTTCTGCACTTCCCTCCTTCACTCCTTCCTTCCACACTTCCTATCTTTTTCTGTTCCTTCCTTCTTTCCCTCATTAACTCCAATCCAAATGCATACCTCTACCTCTTCTGCTCTCCTGCAGTGACAGGAAACTGAAGAAAATTGATGCACTAACAGTTCTAATATGACGTTCTAAAAGTGACTTTTTGATTTTCAATTAACCTTGCACAAAGAGGAAATATTGAAATTCCCCTCTTTGTTCCTGGCTGTGTACATTAGCCAGGCTGATGTTGGTAGGAGTGAACAGAAGGGGTTGGGCTGGAGAGGGGGAAACTGGCACCTCATTCAAGCACTCCACTGCTATTTGCACAAAACGAGACAAGACTACCATGCAATAATTACTCTCTGAAGGGGGAAACAGGTAGGAGAGAGAGTGCTCTTGTCATTTGTTTGACTTAATTGTATGCTTTTATGAGCCGTCTGGCTGGAAGGATTAAAGTTACTTTTAATAACACTTCTTTTCAAAAGAATTTGATTTGAGATTTCCCAGCAGGGCTGCCTACCAAGCAGCAGGACCTTTTTCTTCCCTCCAGACCCCCATTCCTTCAGCATTCCCCTGTCCTCCCCCCTCTTCTTCCTCCTGCGAACACCAACATTGTTCTATTTGTCTAAGAGAAGTCAGGATGGATACCACAGCATGAAGTTTAATTTTTATATTCACTTAAACTAAAAAAGTAAATAAATAAGTCCATGAAAAAATATGCATAAAACAGCCTTTCCCAGGAGTCTGGACACTGGGAAAATGAGACATTGTCTAGACATGTCATAGACATTGCACAGTCTGGTTTTCCTTTTAGAGATGTTCATTACAAACCTGCAGAGCAGACTACAGAATGGGCCAAGAGTATTTCTACAAATACAAACACATATTTTTAATTTTAGAAAATAGGAAAGTATAATTAGTCAAAGTAAAACAATTTTCTTGGAAAATAAAAAATACTCTGGAGTATGCTTTCTTATTTTCATGGGGAGCTCTTTCCTAGAGGTAAGTTTGCAAAGCTATTTGGTGTGTACACATATTAATGCACCTCAATTTAATTGATATTTTGTCAACAAAGTATACATGAAGTTTACATAAAGAAAAAAAAACTAACAGAAAAAACAAAAAACCGAAGAAGTATAACCTCTGTGGGAATTAAATTGTCTCTCTTCCTAGCATATGATCCAAGATCTGTGAATTATATGGGTTAATGTGATATTAACAGTCACTATCCAGCAAATTCTGAACTTATAGATGGGGGTCAATCAGTTAAATATTCTTCCCCTCATTAAATGTGCACTTTTGAATTATTATTTAAGAGTTTTTGTAGAAGACATTGCTCACTTTAACCATAAACCCCAGAAACTTTAAGTCAGTCACCTTCCATTAGAATTATTTAATTTACACGTCAAAAATACACAGCCAAAATTTTCATTTTGTTGATTTTCCTTCTGGTTTAGCAGTAACAAGAAAAAATAAAACAGTTACACAGGGAATATAGTTACTCTTTTACCTGAAAGATATCCCTTAAGATAGTTAAACTTGAGGGGTTTTTGTGAGGTTTGGTTTTGTTTTGTTTTGTTTTGTTTTGTTTTGTTTTGTCTTGCCTTTTTTTTTTTCAATTTCACTGTGTATTAACATAAGCATTTAACAAACTCTGTCCATCATTCATATGCCTTCTCCTCATTATGTCAAATATATGAGCATCCCTTCTATAACACCAACAGAATCAAGCTTGTTTGATTTTTCAGCTGTCTAGGAAAGAAGTGTTTTGTTAATGTTCTAATGTACCTTATGTCAAACTCTTAGCTTGCAAACATTTCACACCTGGCACATTAATGCATTGTAGGTTAATTGCTCTTCTGATTCCATTAAAAGGAAGAAGATGCCCTTTCATACATGCATGTAAATCATAATATACTTAATTCTCTCTCACATCCCAATTCCAAAGTCCAAACCATTTTTCCATCCACAGCAAGAAATAACAAAAAATGTATCTGGCATTCTTGAAGCCTAAGCTGATTTCTGCTCCTGAGTTTCCATGGTCATTAGCAAGAACAGCCTTCAGATATACTTGAATATAATCAACACTATCCAATATCTAAGTGATTGTGACACCAACATCATGTGTCAAAAATATCAGTGCCTCATCATGATCACTGGTTGGAAATTGTTTCTCTTGCATCTTAAGTGAACTTGTTCCTCACCTCACTGGAAAAAAAATTGCTTGACAATAACTCAATTCCCCTTTTTAACTTGATACATGATGTATAAATTAAGTAGAGAAAAAATAAAAATTGGACTTATGTTATTCAGTTCTGAACTAAATTATTTGGCATAGCTTTATTTTCAAGGGACATATTTGTTTATTTATTTCATGAAAACAAACAAAAAAAATGTAAGGGTAAAGAGAGGAGTATCAGATTATCTATATATTTTTGTGTCTTCTCTCTTAAAAATCTTGAAAGGTAGGAAATATGTTTCCAGTTCAGATCTAATCAAATCATACTTTATTTAGAGAAAGTCTTTTTCTTCACATTTTCATCACTCCTTGTATGCAAGATTTTGAACTCATATCCTGTATTGAACAAATATAATAATTTCCTAGATTTAATTTTTCATTTTAGCACAAAAACTCATTCTTTGAGCAGTGGAGAAGGTTTGTTATTATCCCTGAATGCTTACAGAAAGAGTTACTGCCTGCATAGCTCCAGGCAACCACACAGGGTAGACAGGACCAGCCTTTAAATTGTCTTGGTGGGAGACACAGTTACTTCAGGAGGTCACATCACTCAACACCTAAAGTTTTGACCTCAGATAACAAGCTGAATCATCTGCCTAGTCTTCCTTTCTCCAAACAGGAAAGGCAAGGTTAGAAATTTGAAAAATCTGCACAAATGTGCATTTCTATCCATTTATATAATTTCTGTGGAGCCTTTACTAAGCAAACACCCTTATTTGCATCTCTAAGTGCCCTGAATACATTAATAGTACAGTTCAAACCCTGACTGACCAATATTCCCACAGGAACTACCTCCAGGTAGAAAATTAAGCAATAAAGAAAGTGATAATCAATAGCAGTGGGTAGTTTCTTCCCCTATCTAGGGAATATCTACATTTGTTCTTTTTCTTTTAACTGAGACATAGCTGCTTATACAACACTGGCTTTTAAAAATATTGCCTGAGTTATCTCAGTCTTGGCTCTATGAGGAATTGTGAGGAATTATATAGAAGGACTGAGTGGATTTAAACCATCATAGAAAATATTTCTGTCTTTCTCAAGTGGAAATATCAGAAAAATATCAATTCACTGCTAGCCTAACAGAAAACAGAATATCTCTTGTGAGTCACCTTTTTAAGCTACAAATTATGAAACAGTTGTAAGATGAGTAACAATGAATTATTCTATCAACTCAGTAGAAAATAGAGAACTGCAAAGTCTATCAAGCAAAATAAAGTGAAAGAAGATTCACTATGATTTGAATATGATTGGGTCATGCACAAATGTTGACCCTCTTTAACTCCCATGTTTTGCAGGCACTCTGAAGATCATTACACACTTCCCTTTAAATTGTGTGATAACTCTTAAAAAAACTAACATTCCATATTGCTTTCACCAAAAAAAATAAATGCACATTAAACTCCTGTTAGCTGTTATTTTTTTATTATCAGTGATCAAGTACTGAACACTTCTTCATAGCCTTTGTTAATATTTTTTAAAAAATCAAACTAAGTAAATAACCAAAAATGAACCCAAAAAACCCCTCAGTATATCTGGCAAATCTCATTATTTTTTTTAAACCAGAAAGATGCTTTAAAAAGGCAGCCAATACATAAACTGTTTCTTTCTTCTATAACTGCAGTTAAATAGGATGAAAGTTCTTTGTCTTGCTCTCTCTCTCTAACCTCATGCAGCAGGTCACCACAGTAATGATCTCTCACAGCTGGTTCCCTCATTAAGCTCCTTAGTGATTATATCTTACTAGTTCCTTCATGTAAAACCCAGAAGTTAGACACATGATGAAATAACCCCTTGATTCACATTCGCATAAGCAGAGTTCAAGTATGACACATGTAACTTTACAGGAGATTTTGAAAGAGTATCAGAAATAAACACAGCTGACAATTTCACCACAAACAAATTTGGGAATCAGGCAGAAATCCACCTTCCCTGTTCATGGCAGAATAGTGAAATAGATAATCTGTTGCACTGAGGTTGGTAAATTATACAGAAGATATTGACACATTTGATCTTATCCATAATAATAGCTTGTATGTGCAGACAATCTTGTTGCATCTCAATGCTGAATCATATCTTTGATTAGAGACAGAAATGTTTTTCCCCTTTTTAGCTATCTATCAAAATATTATTGATCATTTCCACACAAAAAAGTAAATCTCCTTGTTTATATTTGGCTGTATTAACATTTGGGACTTTCTGGGCTTCTGACTTTTGGTGGTATATTTACATAGCAGAAGAAGATGTCCTTAGCTCAAGAACTGACAGCACTGATAAAACTAATTTCTTTACTCTCTAATCATGACCAATCCTGAAGTCTGTTTATTCAGTATGCTTTATCTCCTTGAATGAAATATCTTCTTCCTTTCTTTTTCCTGTTTTGTTAAAATAATTTTTTGCTTCCCTGAATCATTTCATTCTACAAGAATTAGTCTTTTCTCTCAATTAAGGAAGGAAGAGCAAATATATTATCTTAAAGTTGTGAAAAATTTTGTTTCTATCATATGTTTTAGAATCAAACTACTAAATACAACCTATATTAATGAAACTTGTTTTGAATTCTTTAGATGTCTGAATCCTTTTTTTTTTCCTCTGAACTCCATCTCCTGCTGAAACTATATTCAAGTGTCCAACTTTTGTTTTCAAGTGAACTCCTTTCTTCTCCAGCATCTCATTAGTCATGACTGGTCCTATATCTCTTCAAATATCCTAGTAATTTTATTGATTTAGTTTGATAATGATTAATCCTAGGTGCAGCTATATGCATAGAGTGTAACATCAATGAATTTGTCATTCAGAAGAGCGATTAAAGTAGTCAAGTCTCACATATTTATTCTGTAACACAATGTGTGCACAGCTTTTCCAGCATGTGCTCTACACCCCTGCATCTCCTAGTCTTGATCTCAGGCCAGTGGTGTTTCTTTGTCTGAAATGTCTGAGTTGCATTGGTTCAGCCAATTCCAAGATATGTACGTAAGAAAAAGTAAAGTGGTGTTCCCATATGTTCCATTTGGGATTTATGTGCTTGGCTAACTCCAAATGGCTGAAACTGGAAACATCAAATCCAAGGAGATTATAAAATTCATCAAGAAAGAATAGACAGCAAAACCTAAAAAGAAACAAGATTATGGTTATGAATATTTGCATATGGGATATTTACAAATACATACAGGCCATTTTTCATTTTATTTTTCATTGTACCCTCAGGATAACAACATTTAGTATACTGGTCCACATCAAGTCCCTTTAGATTTAAATTATGTTAATTGTTAAAAGCTTTACAGTGATAAGCAACCCAAATTTCAAGACCTGTTGGGCAAAATAGTTTCTCTTATGTTTCTTGGGTGCAAATTTGGCCTTCCTAGAAATAAGAGGGGAAGTCACGCTGACTAAAAATTGCAATTTAAACTTTTAAGAGATGCACAAATGAATAATTTTGTGAATTTTCCATAAAAGGAGGTGAGCAATAATTACAGCCTGAGTAGCTGGCAACCCGAGAAATTATCATTCCTAAAATGTATTGTTGTTGGCTACTCAAATTTAAGATCACATTTTCACTCTTCTATTGCAGTACTGTACTCAGAGTAACATACAGAAGGACAGTTTAATCTGTAATTGAAATTTTGAATGACATTTTCCATAAACACGTGGAGACACTGTTACCTTTCCCCTTTCTCTCAGTGTTTAGAAAATCAAGAAAGTTTCAGGGACATTAAGCAGGGCAATCAAGAAACTATCTATGACATCCAAGGATATTATATATATATATGTAAAAATCAAGCATTTTAACCACATCTCTCCACTCTGATTTGGTTTTAAAGTCAGCAGCAAGAAGTAGCCAGTTTCCAAGAATGATCCATCACATACCATGGTGGTGTCTAAAATAAGGTGGACATGTCCTTTACAAGATGCCTATTTTCTCTCTGGGCATATTTTTTATAATTTTATATCTATTTATTAATATATAAATACATTATTTTTTACAAGACGGGTTTTCAATGGAAACTTAATAACTGGATGGCAATTGAAAGGTTCACCATTTGATATCTAAAGTTAGATGAGTGGAGTACCCTTTTAACATTTGGTGGCTTCTACACATTATGAAGTTGAGATGTGCTTTGGGCTATGTTCTGTGTCAGGCAGCAGTGTTTGGTATCACTGTTGAATGAGCACAAGCATTTTTAGGTCTTTTGAGGTCTTTCTGCAGAGGCGATTTTGACTTACTGGGTTGCAGTCGGACAGTATTTGTGATTCCTCTTCATTCTTTGATACTCATACTTAGGACCCATATGACTTCTTATTTTCAAATGGAGTTAGGTCAGGCACATCTTACCTCAATTTGTCCTTTATCTGTCTGATTTTCAGCCCTCCAGACACATCTGACTATGAGCAGAATTGACATAAGATTATTTTTCATTAAATAGTCTTTTAATGTTGACCTGAGATAAGTATGGGCTTTGTCTTGTTTGCTTTGCTTTCTTTTTCTGTTGTTTTTTTTTTCCCCTACAGCTTGGGGGGTTGTTTGTTTTTGGTTGTTTATTTGGAGCTTTCTGGTGTTTTGAGGGGAGTTTGTTTGTTTCTTTCTTTATTTGTTTGTTTTTTCAATGCCATGAGATTAAAATTATAAACATGAGAAAGTACATAGAAGAAATCACAGAAATTACTCCAATATCTGTGGATCTATTCAGTGCATGTCCCCCAAATAAACCTTTTTGCAGAATTCCAAGTAATTTACTTAAATGACTCTTCCATAAGAGCCAAGCCACTCCAGGATAGCACCATCAGCTGTAGCCATGGGCAAAGCTGGAAGTTTTTTATGGCAGCAGATTGCCGATGGGAATAAGGCAGATATGGTATTACTCTTTTTTGTTGGCATATAGAAAAGGCAGATCTGCAGTTACTGCCCCTGACTGGGAGAGAAGTTCTTCTGTTTCAGATGACAACAGCAATTGTCTGCATTTCATCAGGCAATCACTGTCTTTCAAGGGATGAGTTTCCATTCTTCTGATGGCAAGAGAAGCAGCAGTACTAGCCCTCTAGGTCTTATTCCTTATTTTCTTTTATACTCCTTTCCTTTGTTTATTTTTATTTTTTGTTACTTTTACCTCTCTTTCCCATAATAGAAATATCCCACCTCTACTTACTGACTAGAAAGATAAAAAAAAATCATTTTCTCCCAACACTGTCAAGAGCTCTAGTGTTTGTCCTAGTTCCCATTCTGGGTCTTGTCCTATAATTCTGTCCTATAATGTCCTTGTTAATAATTAAGGCTATGCCATCCATGCTGGACTTCTGACTTTTCTTTTCCCCCTACCAAATTTAAACTGCTTAAAATAGAAGTGTTTAACAAAGGAAAGAGAATGAATTTTGATGCTACCAACTTTTAAGCAATTCAACTTGTAGCTGTACTAACCTCAGCATAAGTGAACTTTAGTCTAGGAGCTGCATGATCAAATGCAATTACAGAATAATTTAGGCCTGTAGAATATTTCAGTCATGAAATAGAAATTAATTCAGGGCACATTTAAAACTCTCACTCATCACTTGCTCCTGAGATCCAGGTTCCATACAGATGTGTAAGCACTTGAACAAGCTTAGAATAAATTGTTCAACTTCATATCACTAGCTGGGATTGTCAGCTCATGATTCCCAACCATATAATATCTTACAAGTGTGACAGAATGTGATAGTTTCCAGAAATTTGTAGAGATAACTACCATATAAATATCCAGACAAAAGATAGTCTTTGTTGAGGGTAGGTTATTACCTTCTGGGTCAATGGCTCTTCTTTTCCTACAGTGCTCTTATTACAAAACTACTTTTAAATGACTAATAACATAGCAAGAGATCAGAGGTCACAATAATGACCACTGTAGTATCTTCAATTTTATGGCCCAAATGATTGAACAGGGGATTGAATATTAGAAACCATATATTTTATTTGAAGACTAACCTATGGCCAAGTAGAAACCCTAGATGAGTTATTTTATTGCTCCATGTCTTAGCTATCAGTAAACGGGGAATAATGACACTTAACATCTTTAAATACTACAGCATGAAAAAAACCTTAAAGGGAGTTTATAAATGTGACATAGTATTAATGGTAAAAAGACTTCAAGTATAAATCGTATTCTTGCTTTTCACTGTATTTTTAAATTCTATTGCTTCCTTGTTAATTTTATCTCCGGGTAGTGATATTTCAAGTCTTTAAGCAGCTTTGACAATGGTCATATCATTTCCCATTGGGGTCCTGATACTTAAACTCTTCACTGATTTTAGGATACATGTATGTTTTCATACAATTAATACTGTAGTCCTTGGTAGGCATAGCCACTAGTGTTAACTCAAGCTCAGTAGCCATTTGACAAGGGAAGCCAAAAATTGAGTAGCTGGCTTATTCTTTCCCTTCTTTTCCTTCTCCTTTTTTGGTGCTCCACAGTCTAAAGGAGATGGAAAGAGAGATCTAATCTCCATCCAACATCCCTTGACATTTAGGGGCAAGACTTGGTCTCGTTCTACCAGACATCTTTTCTGCTTATTCTATACCCATAGTTTTCATTTGATGATTATTCTCCCTGAACTTCTATGCTGCTTATTTAAGTATCCCACATGGGGATTTTTTGCCCTTTGGTGGTTACATTTTAAAATATTTATGTCTAGCTTTGTTTAATATATGCTGTTTCCTGTTATAGTGATGTTACATATCATCATCACAGTGCTATAAATGCTTATATGTAACCTGTGGTCACCATTTTGGTATTACTGTGCTTTCTTTAAGGCAAATATTAATTCTTTCTTGCTTAGTATCTTTCTGTTTTGTGGATTCAGCAGGACCTTCCTAGGATAAATATCTAAAGCAAAATAACAAAGAAACACCAAAAAAATCTTCAGTCAAAGCACAACCAATATGGTTTGCTCATTCTACAATAAAAGTTCAAGTTTATTTTTTTAATTCTCAGAAATACTGCTCGAAACAAAATCCACTAAATGAGTGGATACATAAATAAATAAACAGCATTTATTTATCCTCTCCTTTCTTTTACATATAAAAAAATGGATTGTGTTTCTGAGGTACACACTATGTACTGTGATGGAAGGCACAATAGAGCCCTGTGATGCTGTGGCTGATGTGTCACAGCTTTAATGGCAGGAAAGAAGGGATTTGAGTCAACAGACTCGAGAGGTTAGCTCGACATTAAAATAAAACAGTTCAGTGATTTCAAATTAAATTACTGAGAAAATTTTTTGTTCTTCATAGGATTGGGTTATTTTGACCTTTCATTTCATTTCAAGATTAAAAGATCTGACAAAACATAAGGATTTTTGATGAGTAGAAACTCAGTATTCTGATCAACTCTAATAAGGCGTTTTCCATAGAAGCACATCACTGAAGCTATCCAAACCATCTCAATTACTATTGATTAGAACATATCTCTAACACAATGATGTTACCAACTAGTCTCTGAATCTATTAAAAGAGAATGAGTTAGAAAATTATAAAGATCCTTATCATTGAGGGTTTCTCCTAACTGTATCAGTTACTTGTTTAAATTCTAAAACAATGAAGTTAATATATTTTTCCTTTTTTCTCTTTTCTTTTTTTTAATACATATTTTCTCTGCTGGGTTTTGCAGAAGTGCATTTCTTTAGAAAAGCTTGCCTCATGTTTAATGCATTTTTAGCTTAATGATATTTTGTGCCACTGAGCTCTACCAGCCTATTAGTAAGCTTAATTTTAAATAGCTTTCCTTTTGATCATTTTTGATCTATTGTCTTTAAAAAAACTTGTGTTTTTAGAGTTATGTGGAAGAATATTAATGAATACCTAATATATTTCTATAAAATTAATTGCTGCAAATACAACCCTGATGTTATTTTTATTTAGCAGCCACCACTGCTTTTATGTTTCCTAACTAGCTGGTGTTTTGAGGCTAGACAACCAAAACATGCAGGTTCCAAGGCAACATTAAATAGACTATTTAAACATCCTCTGAAATCTGTTTGTCTACTTGACCTAACTACTGGCTTAAATGCAGTAAGAAGACATTTTAACACCATTAGTATCTGGATTTCAGCCAAAGAAAATCTCCTTACTTTATATCCCTTTAGACTGCATTGATGAAACAGCCTAAAAGTAGGTTTGGTGTTTGCTAATTCATTTTAAATGGGAAGGGAACTCACAGAATGATGAAAACTCACAGGGAGATGAAAAATTGAAGTTCTGAAGGTTAAAGGGCCTGTCCTTTGTTGGACATTTCCTAACATATGTTACAGTATGATTGTTTAGCGCTGCACAGTTTTTAGAGAATTTAATCCTATATGGTATGGTGAGTTCAAACAGAATGTGCTATTTAGATTGTGTTGGAGAGACATTCTTCTCCTCTTTCAGTCCAAGATGAGGATTGTTTTTTTTGTGATTTTTTTCCCCCTCTCTTGTGTTAATGCCTTTAAGCACAATGAAATTAAGCAGTCCAGATTTCTAATGCAAACTGCTCTGGGACAAGATGCTAAGTGATTCTAAGTGTTTTGTTGAGAGCCACTGTTTAAGTAAACATTACAAATTATGGTTATGTAGTATATAATGTAGATTGAAGCCCTTGAGCAATGTATTATTCATAAAATACATCACTTTATCAGTTTGATCGTGTTTCTCTCCTTTAAAGAAGAATATGACAAAGATTTTAGTCTTGTTACTGAGGCATCATGTTCAATGGAAGTAAAGACACACCCTTGAAAGGTGATTTTCTTTTTCTTAACCAGGTTTGGATTATCTGGAGAAACCATGTGGTTTTCTTGAGATTTCATTTCATATAATATAGCAGCTCAAGCACTCTTGAGTATTAGAAAGTAAACTATACGCTATTATCAACAGCATTATTGGTGGTAGCAACATTTTAATTGTCTGTACTTTGTTTCTATTTTATACTTTGCTTGTTCATATTTATTTTATTCATTTAAATGAAAACAATTCTGCAATTAAAAAAGAAAAAAATATTCCATGGCAGTATGACTATAAGAAAAAATACTGCAGTATATCAAATAGAGTTCAAGAGGCAGGCTTACAGGTTTAGATCTATTTATGTAGTGTTAGGCTCTTCCATCACTCATAGTTTCTAATTGTGGTTTAGGTTCTCCTGTAATTCATACAGTTGGCATGCAGAAAAAAACAGGGATCATCGTGAGGAGAACTGGAGGCAGAAAAAGATAAGATAAAAGATAAGAACAATTTATTAGACATGAATTTATTACAGTTCATTATGAAAAATTATTGGCAATGAAATAAGATGAACAGCAGTAACAACAATGCTCAGAGTAGAGTGTACAAGAGAGGTGAATAACTGGAACCCAGCACTAGCCTACAGCACACCCCAGCAAAACTGAAAAAACCCCATCCCCTTTTGACCACCTGCAAATAATCTGGGGTCTTGGACACAAGCTATTTTTGCTGCAAAAAATTGGCCAGAACCAGGAAAGTCTTGGAATGCTCATGAATTTCATGAGTTCAGGAATTTCACCATACACAAGGAATGAACCTCTGTCCTTGTGCTTGCATGTCCTTATGCTGTATTCCTTTGTGACAGGTCGATGTTGGCATGGATGCATTTATTATTTGTTAGAATTATCAATATCTGTTAGGCATACTAATAGGCTTATTAATATCTGTTAGGAATATCAAAGGAGAAACTCTTGAACAGTATTAAAAAGGTAAAATAAAAAAGCAGGTCTTTATTGGAAGCTCCCAGGTGCATCCACAGTTATGGGCTGTGGGCAGACCTGGTACCTTTTTTCTACAATTTTTATAAGTGTAACAAATTAGCCTACTTAAAAAATACTGTCCAATTAGAATAGGAGTTGCTTAGGTAATTTTCCCCTGGGTACTTCTCCACTGAAGTTGGTCCAGGGCTTCTTTGCCCCATTTCTTGTTGTGTCTTCTCAGATTCTGGTTGTAAAACAAAATATCCTCCTTGTAGGTTCTTTTCTTGAAAATAAAACTAAACAGTATTTCAGAAATGTGTTAGAAGGGTAGACTACTACTCTAAAACCTAAGAGAAGGGGTAGGAAAAATACCAGGAGCTATTTAACCAGGTTTTAATAGCCTACAAGATTACAAATATATGAAAAACAGCTGAAACCTTTAGGCATCAATATTCAGAGGCATGGCCATGAGTGAGCATTTTGACAAACTTCTAGAAGCTCTGTGTCAGGTGTATTGTATCATGCCTGGGGAGGGTTTATAGTTACAGTCTGCACACTGCTTCACATACATTCACACTGAAGAAAATGTTTTGGGTGAAGAAGTAAAAATTAGCACAAAATATCCTGAGGATGAGCACACTTTTTCAAATATTATCACAGGTTATACCTTACTGCATAAAGTCTTTTTTAGATTCTAGTGCTGCCACAGATAATTTTTGAACAATGTTTTGGAACAGACTTAATTCTGGTTCCTCCACCTGGGCTTTACAAATTCTAACTTTTTGTATTTCCCTCCTTGAATAATGTTTCCTTTTATATTTGCACAATCTTCCCATATTATTCCCAAAACTGTTTTGTTTGTTTGTTTGTTTGGGTTTTTTTTGTTTTTTGGGGTTTTTTTTCCGTTTTGTTGTTTTTTGTTGTTTTTTTTTTTCTGCCCAATCATATTCTCCTTCACAATCTGGCTAGACGTGTAGGAAGGGTGAAGTTATTTTTTTTTGCCTATTTTTTTCCCTATTTTTAACAAAATACTGCAATCTGTGGCTGACTGCCTCTTGTTTCAGTGCTGTTATAAGAAGACCAATGGGCCTCCATCTCTTCACAATACTGAGAGTTTCCAGATCCCTCACTGCTGGCTCAAATCAGCAGCCTATAAAATAATATATTATATGCTATAATATGCCCAATATACACCAACCTAAGGAGGGGTAGTCAAGAAGCTTCCATCAGGCATTGAATATTTTATGAAATGTTTCAGTTTTAATGTAAATTCCCCTGTTTGGCACATGATTTAGATGTTCAATTTTATAAAATACAGTACTTAGTCAACAATAATTCCAGGTAACTGAGCACAAGTAACAAATTGTTACAAGTTCCCACAAATAAATTTATTTTCTTGGTTGCTGTGAGATACTGTCAGGAATGTGCTTCCTACCAAGAACGCACAGTGTGACTTCAAAGATCATACAATATGTTCTGAATTTGATTCTCATCACAAAAGAGGATTAATCTAGAAGTAATGTCTTAGTATTAAGATATACGATTAGATATTGAAGAGTGTAACAAGAAGGAACTCTTTCCAGGCTTTCAGTGTATGCTCTCTATTTTAAGGTTTTATAAATTAATTTGATAATACCTCCACTTTCCTTCTTATTTCTCTTCTCTCCTTATGCATGTGTTACTTTTTGTTAAAGAGATCTGTACAATTTTCATTTTCTTTGTTATTATTCTTTAATTCTTGTGGCATATACATTGCATTTGCTGTACAAATCTGGTCCAAAAGACGACAATACTGTGATAAGCATGTAATGTGGTCAACACCAGCCTGATAAATAAAAAAGCTTTATATTCATTGTATCTCACTGACCCTAATAGTTCTTTGTTGGGAAAGACAGATTAGTTATGTGAGGAGAGATTAACATTTTTGATTGATGAAACTGTCAATTAAGAATATCTAGGCAGTCCTCAAATTGAAAAAACTGATATGTTTCACCTCATTGATGAACTTATTTTTGAGCTTTCATATTTTTGGAGGTGGGCAGGTACTTTTCACTTTTCTCTGACAACATGATACAATTCATGTTGTGTACTATCATAATTTTTTCTTTTTTTGTTGTCTGTGTCCACATACATGCTCTGAAGACAGGGAGTGTTTTCATCAGTGCTGAGTTTCCATAGTGAAAGATGGTTAAGCTGTGGTAGACCTAAAGACTCACATCACAATCCTCCTCTTTTGTTGATACATGGAACCTTCATTCTTTCATCAGTACTAAATGCTGGATGGATCACAGATACCTTGATTTTTGATATGGTGATCTGGATGGAAATTGGATGGCAAGGATATACAATACCTTAGCAGCTGTTTTTTAACTGAGTTTCTTCTTCAGAGACCTCCTTTTCAGGTATGAAATGTTGTTAGAAAATTAGAAAATACCTTATTTACACGTGTCATCAGAAAAGGTTCTTCATCTTCTCCACACAGTTACAAACAATGTCTAACATTTCACTAGTATGTGATAAATTGCATAATTGTTGTTTGCTGTGAACTTTTTCCTATCCTAAATAATGGTGTGGGTGGGGAAACATTTCAGGAATCATGCAAGTTGCCTCCTACCAGGCCAGTAAAATTATCTTCTCCACACTAATCATCAATATCATTGACCTTTGTCATAAAACTTGGGTCGTTCATATCTATATCCCATTAGAAGTATCATCCCACGACCACCTCTTCGGGTCTATTAAAGTCATGTCAGAAAGAATCATTGACTTCTTGTCAAACACATCCAAACTTCCACATTAATATATCCACAGATGCCTCACTAATCACTTAGCAAACAATGCATGATACACACCAGGCTGTGAGAAGTGTGGGAGAGATCTTTGGAGGACCCTGTCCTCCTCCAGGAATGGACCTGATGGTGACAGTGATAAATGAAACAGGATACACAATATGCTTTCTCCCCCTTCGTGAGCTGGAGGAATGGGTAGACACTGTTGTGCATTTGCTTTCTCTTCCTCCTGTGCTCAGGAATACAGGAAGAAATTCACTAAATTATAAAAGTGATGTTATATTTGTAAGTGTTTTCTTGTTTTTTACCTTGAGTTCTACTCTTTGCCATTGCAACTGGTCTTAAAGCATACACCACCCCATAGTGGGTGATGATGTGGTCACAGTGTTGTTTTTTAAACTCAAGTTACATTAAATTTGAAAAAATGCATTTGATTGAAGCCCAAGCCCTGACCACATTTTCCAGTGCCACACAAACTATTCAAACAATTATGAACTGGAGGATTAAATCCTTTAATATTTAGGTCGACTGGAGAATAACTCCAGAGACATTGGCTCTATTCTTTACCTACCGATTTAGTGAAGGTTACCAGATTGAAATACCTCTTGGACCTCTGTTCCAGCTTAGGTCTTTTACTATTGTCTGAAATTCTTTACATTTGTCTATTCAAAGTGTAAACTCCTCAGAGCAGGAACTACTCTTCTCTCAGCAGGAAAAAAGAGACGTTACAAAACACCATAGTGGTTTTAAAAAAACACAGTGGAAATACGGAATAGACAGAGGATTTTTAGGGGTTCCCAGGCTCCATTGCACACTAAAACTTCAGAGAACTTCAGTGTTTTTGTAGGGAAGTAAACTAAATTGAAAATGGGCTCTTTGGGTCTTCAAATATTAAATATCCTACTCTGAAAAAACTGACCTTTTCTCCATTTTGTGCTAATTCCTTTATAGATGAAATGTTGATATTTACCCAATCCAAAATAGATGTGCTGAAGCTATATTTAATAGTATTTGGAAAAACTGCTTTAATATCCCTAAATGAGTGCAATTCTCTGGTTGCAAATTATAACCATTATTTCTGTATTACATCCATTAACAAACTCTCAGGGGGGAAAGAAAACAGAAAAATAAAGGAAAATAACTGGACGTTTCCAAGACTATATGCTGATAAATACAACATATGTTAAAGTGATAAACATAACTATAGGAAATATCAGTAATTATGATAATAATTAATAGTAATAATAATAATAACAATTATAACAATTAGTAAAAGATAATTTCAGAAGGGATATAAGTTCATTTGCTTCAGGGCATAAGCTAGTTTCTACCTACAAGGGCTTAAGAAGAAATTTCCCCTTTAGGCAAACTGTACTATTCATCTCTTTTTCTGAAGCGTCTGGCGCCAGCCGTTTTTAAAAGTTCATTCCCAATCTCTCTGTTTCTTGAGTGCTGTGGCAATTTTTACGTTTCTTTGAGCTGAAATAAAATTGTCCTTACCTAAAACTAATTTCAAGGTAGAGATGCTATCTGTGCCAACATTGTGCTGGCAGGGCACTCCGTAAACCACTTCTGAACATGGAGCCAAATGCAGCCCTTTTGAAGATCTGCAGGCTTAGTCTGACAATTTTGGCAGATGCCTGGTGCACTTCAAGGGCGTTGAAGTTTGTGCCAGATTTTCTTCTTTGATTTCCACAGATCTGAATGCACACATCTGGTTGTGGGAGGGGTTATCACACATCTACATCTGCCAAATATGGCCATGCTCTAACACATGCACATTTCTTTAATTCCTGTGAACCTTCTTGTGACAGGCTGATTCCAGCAATGAGTTATTTCAAAATCATTTAACGGAAAATATTCACAAAAAGGCAAACAAGCAAACAAGGAACAAAACACAATAAAAACCCCCAGATAAACAGAAGAACCCACAAACCAACCAAACAAAAAACTCTCACGAAAATAAACCTCTGAGAGGGAAAGAAAACCTGAGCATAACTGGATGAATTTCTATTGGATCCTTAGGGGTCTATGTGCTGTTCAAAGTTTACTGAAAAAAATTTCCAGACCTGGAAACCTGGAAGCTCTGCTGTAAAAAATATCAAAGGATGTGAATTCATAATAAAGCTTAACCAAAGTCATTAAATATAGATTGACACGGAGAAATTTATGTAGAAAAGTAAAGAGGAGCAAAATAAAATGTAAACAAGAAGATATTCAGAGAACTTGGGAGGAACTATAGACAGAATAATGAAATAATAATTGTTAGATCTGCGCCAATAATTCCCGAGGAATAACTTTCTCAGTACCTTTTTTCCCTTTCTTAATCACACAAAACCCAAGGATCTGGTTGTGGATTGGGTTTCTTTTTTTATTCAGTTATAGGAGAAACAGACTTATATTTCAACATTTTGTTTTATTTTAAGTGTTTGTTATTCCAGGAGTATTTGGTATGCAAATTGTGGCTTGTTCTTGCTGTAATTAGGCCCAGGGGTCACATGGTACATTTGTTTTCTTCTGACTGAAGCTCAAAACACAACTGAGGGAATCCTTGGAAGAAACTATCACTGTTCTGAGACTCTTAAGGGATAGCAAGTGTAAATAGAAGGAAATTTCAGAACCATCAAGCTTTGCATGTTGAAATATTACTGTAAACATGCTCAAAACTGCCTCTACATACAGGCATTAAACCTACTAAGACTGCTGAAAATTCCAGTAAGTTGCAGCCACTAAAACTACCAATTAATCTTAGATGAAGAGCTGCATTTTTAATGTCATCCTCACTGCCCACCTTTGAATGATGCTGGATTTTAATTGCTTATCTTAAAGTCCACTGTGTTTTAGAATAGAATAAATGGAGGACAAAAATTAAACCAATGCATTGTAAAGGAAAAGATGGCTAGATTATTTCAGTATTAATCAGCAAAGATTTTTCTTTTTGGCAGAGCTGAATATACATAGAACTATTCCTTACATTATCTGAGGATAATGAAAATTTATAATGAAAAGAGAGTAGGGAAAAAAATCTTGTTAAGCATCTGGATTATGATCAAAACCCCACTGGGATCACCTGGTAGGCTCTTGATAGAGATAGATCAGTATTTTTAGATAGATAAGAGAGTATTTCTAAATATATATGCTTACATTTTGTGTGGTAATTGTTGACTTACATGACCCTCTTGTCTGCCTGTGAAATGCACATAAACCTGATTCTCCTAAAGGAAACACAACAACTTTAAAATATCAGTGGGAGAACACTAAACAGCTGATTGGAAGTTGGGGGTGGTAGAGGATATCAAGATTATTTATTCTCCCTTCCCAGTCACCGACAAATGATAAGCCAGAAGAAATGGACACCTGGAATTTGGTCTTCCTCCTTTGAGCCTTTTCTACCTCCTTACATTCAAAAAGTAGTTAATCTTACCTGAAAGTTCTTGCCTAAGGGTGGGTTCAAAACTCTAAATCCTAAACTAAGTGAGGCATTTTTTTGTCATCCCACTGTGGGAACCTTACTTTCATTTCAGTGAACATTTTTAGATTTTCAATTCCTTTACTGGTTTCCTGCTGGGCTTCCCTGAATTCCTTTGCCACGCAACTAAATCTCTGCATATGATATTTCTAGGCACCTTGGATATGTAGGCAGAACCCCTAAAATATGAGCCTTCAGTCACAGATTATAATGATGACTGTTGAAATCCCCACATCCAGCCAGAGAGTACAGCTCAAGTATTCAAATAGAAGTGATGATTGCTGCACCCATGTCTAGGTGATTGACAGATAAAGTTTTCTGAAGTAGATATCAGCGAAACACAGATCTCAAAACATAAATGTAAAAATATGTGGATAACAATGTGAATAAAACCTAAGAAATGTCAGAGGTCAGATCTGCACCTGGTATAAATTGGCACACATCTGCAGCTGTTTTACACCTAATGGAGATCTCATCATGGAAAGTTTCTCTAAGCTTAATTTATTTCCCAGAATACTTTCTAAACTTTGTGAATGAGAAAGAAAAATAAAAATCTTAAAAATATAGACAATTCATATCCAGATTTTGTCTTGGTGTAGATTCTCATAATGTCATTAAATAAAAAAGAAAGAAAGAAAGAAATCAGAAATACCTGAATAATATCCAGACCTTGGGATACCATCTAGATCATCCTAAACTATAAGCAAGAAAAATCTGCTAGAACCAGAAAATCTGCTACTTGAAATAATGTTATCAGTTACTATTAAAAGTAACAAATTGTTGTAGTATCTTTTGTTTCTTTTAATTTCTTCTCCCATCCACCTTTGGCTATTCTTTCTTAGAATCAACATTGTTAGCAATATTAAATGGCTTCTACTTCTTATAATTTGCTTCCCCATCTTTTTTTTCTTTGCAAAGAGGTGATTCAAAGCAAAGAAGTGAAAACAAGCAAGAGAAGTCTAGACAGCATCATTTGTGGATATCAGCTTTACTTACACTGTGTCACAGTGGGTTTAATTCTGCTTAATGTTCATCTTCCAGGGTGACCTGTGCTTTGGCAAACCAGTGCAGAGCTGCAGCTGATGATGAATGCAGAGCACTAGCTCAGGTACCTGAACTTCACTGTTCCCTGGTGCTCTATGCAGAAAAGTTAAATACCTTTGCTCCTGGTTGGTTAACCCTTAGCAAAGGTATACATATGTTAAAAGGAAAAGAGTGTTATAATTTCTTTCTGATGGATTTACAGAAACTGATGCAAAAACTCAAGTGTGTGCAAACTGAGCAGGTCCAGCTAATTTTGGTCATTGTAAAACTCGGATTAGTAGGATCAAGAAGAGTTTAAATGTCTACTTAATATTATACAGCATCCTGACTAAATAAATCTACTCTTTGCCTTAGGTCCAATCTAGGTACTCATCAGCTGTTCCTGCCTGAGAAAGTCAGGAAAGGGACTTTTATTTCTGTCATAAGAGTGCAATTGCTATCTTTGTCAAAAACAGTGATTATTCTGGTGGCTACTGATGGTTTATATGAGCTACATATCATATGCTATTATAAGTTATAATCAAATGATAACAAAATTATGACAACAAAAGTTGTGAAGGACACAAGAAAAGGGAAGGTAAAGATAGGCACATTGGTGACTTAGACCATGAGCTAGGACTTTTTATTTTATTTATCTATCCACAAGTGCTTACGTATTATAAATGGATGAAATTTCTGGTCTAGAATACGAAATTTCACTCAAAAAATGGATTATTTTTTACACTTGACCAAGTTTTGAAGTAATATTTTTCACTAAAATTTGTTTGAAAGTTTTGCAAAGGCACAGCTTCAGAGTTATTATTTTTTTTTGGATTCAAGGGGAGTTTTTTTGGAAAACAGACAAAAATCCTCTACTCTTCCTTTTTTCAAACTTGATTGTCAAAGAGCTTATGATTTAACTAGTGTTATTAATCCACTAATTAAGTCTCTCATGTATCCAGAAGAATAATTTATTTCACAGCCCTTTGGAAATACTCTACAGAATTGAATAGAGCTAGAGATACAGACTTAAAAAACAATACTGTTGTTAATATAGCACTTCCACATAAACAGAATTTTTCAAATTAATAAATGTAATATTGTTTATATTCCATCCATATCAGCTAGGCTTTTATGCAAATATTTACGGATACAACACAAAATATTTTATTTGTTAAAGAGTACAAGCAAAGGGAGAGTGAAGATAGATGACACTGTAAAAATATTTCTGAAGATACCTACACTGAGCAGATGACATTATTTTGGGTATGAATAATATACATAAAGGACAAAGATTGTAATATGAATTTTACAGTGGAGCATAATAAATAGAAGGAGGAAAAGAGGCTTGAAAGAATTCTCATAATAGAAAAAACAGTAGAGCTCTTTCAATAGCAAGCTCAAACTTTTCTGCACAACTCTTATAGTACTTCTCTCTATACAAGTGAAACTATGAGCAAAGTAAAATGACCAATAATAATTGTAATTAATAAGTAGCTTAAAGACTGTAGAAAGAATATCATTGCATATTAAGAACCAAAACTGATGGACATTTTAAGCATGTGTTTAAGTACAAGTACAAGCTCAAGTACTCTAAGTACAAGCTGAAGTTCCACTGATGCCTCTGAAGTTACATTAAATGCTCTCATGTGTTGGCATTTCAGTCCAATGGGATTTAATTGAAGCTAAAAAATACAGTGTTTATTTTTGAAAAAAATTGATATTTTCATCCCTATGGAAATTCACTAGGCATTTCCATAGGCATAAAGATTCCTTTTCAATATCCTTTTGTGTCTGCTTTTAGTTTAGTTTTCCTGCCAAACCGATATTCCTTTACAGATGAGTTTCTGCATACCAGCAGACATCAGGTGAAAACAAGGCTATCGTACATATATCGCAACTAGCCCAACAATGGATTACAAAATGTCTTCAAGTAACACTTATATCTCTGAGCAAAGATCTATACCTGGTCACTGTGTGTATTCTATGAGTCACACACACTGTGGCCTTAAATTTGTTCTTTTTTCCTTTCTTGTGCAATTCTCTTCTAGACTGCTGTAATATTGGAGGTCAATCATCCTGACTTTATGGAGCAGGCATGACTTCATAAAAAAAACAAAAAAAACATTTTTGAAGAATGAATGAAATGGAAAACAGAAAGAACAAAAAGTCACGTGGGTGGAACAAAAGCTAGTCTGAAGGACATGTGGCATAAAATAGCTATAAGCTATGGCTCAAGCAAAGTCCTGTGTGATACCCATGCTGTGAAGAGCCTCAGATTTCCACTTACTCACAATATTGTGAGTGTGTTTATTAATTTCCATAAGTTTTTTAAAATGTTTAGTTGATAAGGAATGAATAGAAGAGAAGGGACAGAACTGTAGAGGTTGCATCCCTGGGGAGGAGAACTACAGCTGGTGATAGAAATTATTTCCTTCAAGAACAGCTGTGAGTGCCTTATGTGCCTGTAGCTGCATGTGAACCCTTTATTTTTGTAGTATAAAATCTGACAGTAAAGTGTAACTCTGGAGAGAGTATTTATATGTAACCAAACACATCCACTTTGCATTAAATATCCTTGTTAAGCAGGTTTATGTGCTCCTGTCTGCTGTCAGTCAGGTTTCTGTGCGCTATCAATCAGTTGCAATCACCTGTTTTTCCTTTCTTGGGTTTGGGTACACAGTGCATAATTGCCAGTTGTAAGGTAGTCATAAGCCCCTAAAAAGGGTGGGAATTAATCAGTTTGTCAGATTGTCCAACATTCTGCTTAATTGCAAATTATTAGCAGTGAAAAAGGAAATATTTTGTTCTTCATTCCATTGGGAGTCCCCTTGCAAACCCAGCAATAGGTGTGCAGGTCATGTGCAACACCTTCCACTGAATATGTCCTCTAACCTTTCCAAAACCTATCCCAGGCCAGTTCACTTTTGCCTGTCTCTGAATGTCTGCAGAAACCAAGAAAGTGAGTTCAGTTCTGTCGTCAGTAATTCAAGCTATGACCTTCAGAAACTACCTTAAATTCAGCCACTGATTATCTTCTCTCTTTTGTGAAATGAGATGAATATTCTCTAAGTCTGTATAAAATACAGTTAAAATTAAAAATAGTCTCCAAATGTTAATAAATGCAATCCCAAGCCTACAGAATTGGTGTCAGTGGGAGTTTTGCCATGGAATTCAACAGGAGCAAGGTCAGGACCTGATATAATTGAGAGAAGTTGTTAATATACATCACTTACTGCCTGCCTGCAGTTCTTGTCTAGCTAATAAAGTCACTCACTGACATAACAATATAGAGTGCAGGAGCAGGTGACACACTCTACTGTGTGCTTATGAGGTCTTTTATAGCACACCTTTCCCTTCAGTACATAGTGGAGGGTATATAAATATACTCCATATGCTTTATACTACTATATTGAGTAACTTTTTGAATGTATGCTTTGGCAGCTCAGCTTATCCCTTAGTATGTGACATCCATAGCAGATTAGCAGCTTCTGTGCATTCATGAAAACACCAGAATAGTCTAGCACCAGTAGCTGTTCAATATACCTAATTGGCTTTTGGAGAGCACTAGTAGGCTCAGAATTAAGAATTGATGGGTTGTTTGTTTGTTTGTTTAAATATTTTTCTTTGTCATCAAAGGTTTATGTTCATGGTATTCCAAATGTGTAACATTAAAAACAAAATTATATGCAATCAGCATTTGATGCCACCTGTTTTTTCAGGGGGGCTGTGGCTGTTAGATGAAATCATTGACAGCAACAGAAGCAGCTCCTAATCACACATTCTTCCCCTGTCTCTCACTCTGAGTTACTACATTATTTAGATTGATAACCATAGAAGATTTTTAGTTATGCTGTAGACCACATTTTCCGTATGGTCAGGAAAGATTATAAACCAAGGAGCAAGATTGTGAAGTGTAATAAATATTTATGAATAAAAAATATTGCATATCATGGTATAGAATATTGTGTTCTCAAAAACTTTGACCTTAAAAAAGATTTAGTTATTAAAAACTCTGATAAAGTTATAAAGATAAGGACTGTTTACTGTCTCTGCTTAAAAAAAATTGAGTTCTAACCAAAAGTCTAGAAGTTTTGTATCTTCATCTAAGGTGGTGGAGAGGCAAAGATAGAAAGAATGAATTTGTATTTGATGTTGATCATTGTAAGAGAAGTGTGAAGAAGATGAAAATGTCAGTCAATATCTTTTGAAATTATTTGATGTTGGGAGAAAAATGTCAAATTTTAAGAGACCAACTTGTTTATTTTATCAAAAAGATAAGAGAATGTTTCTACTTAAACATCAAAGTAGCTTAAGATAAGAAAAACTGATGTGAAAGCACTATTATCTTGCAGAGAAATGCAGAGCTAAAATGCATAACAGACATGTTGTATTACTATTAGCAAAAATTGAGAAAAATAAATTTGTTTTTGTTTTTGTTTGTTTTGGTTGTGGGTTATTTTGTTTGTTTTGTTTTGTTTTGCATTTGTTTTATTTTGTTTTTTTTTTCTTTACTTGTTGCTGTTGTTGGTTTTAAGAACAAATTTACCAGGTGAACTTAACTGTAAGACTGTTAGTGAATTATGGGTTTATGATATTTTTTTCTCAGTGCCAGATAAATTTCTAACAAAATGTTAAAGAAAGTGCAAACAATTTTAATCAGTATACCAAAATTACTAGTCCTGCAAAATTTAAAACAGTTAATAATATCAACTTGATCTGGTAATGGTGCCTTCTTTTCTGGAATACTATAAAATTTGGAAATGCTTGCCAACAAAAGAGAGCATTACTTTCAAAGTAAATTGACATTACTTTTTTTGAAAAGTGACATTTCAGTAATTTTATTATTTTTTTCTTTTTTTTTCCTTTTTTTTTTCTTTTTTTCTTATATCAATTTATATATTTCAGGGTGAACAAGGTCTCTTTCAATACCAGAATTTTAGTGTACACGGAATAGGAACAATTATTTGAGTTACCTCTAGATGCCTAATTGAAATTCAAGATACATTACTCATTCCTGAACTAGTAAGTCCTGGATATAAAAGGAAGGCCCTTTCAAAGAGTCTCAGGCTATGCCAATTTTAGATGCATACAGCTTTAATTAATATTTTTAAATAGATTAAAAAAAAAAAAGCAACAAATCTCTAAGTCTTTAAATTGTTTTGAAATGTAAATATAATTCATGTTTTATGTTTTATTTAAGGGGGAAAGTACTATAACTCTATTTAGTGAACCTTTTCCCCCTCCCTTCCCTCAGTTTTAAAGCTGTGTTGATGGACACATCCTTTTAGAACTCACACCATGTCTGGCTGCAGTTGTCACTTTACATTGAATCGTAAGTTGACAAGAAAGTCCTAGCCAAGTGCTGCACTTTAACAAGACGACACATGAGACAATGAAACCTGAAATGACATGGTTTTCTTTTATTCCACTATTTTTTTTACTCTCTTGACAAACAGTATTTTCCTGAGGAAATAAAAAAAAGAAAAAATTAAAAATATGGGTTTACTAGAACTCTCCATTGACAATGACAGCATCCAGTTACCTTTCCTAAGCTGTGTCCCCAGTTTCTAAATATCAATATTGAGGTGGGATAAAGTTAGGCTAAAATAACCTAGAGAAGTAATACAGTGGTGAGAAGTTTTTTATTGAAAGGACTTTTGTGGGTTTGTTTTTACTCTTCAGGGAAAGAGGAAATAAAAATAAACGGGTGGATAAAATGTTTTTTGCTGAAGAGTGTGGGGTTTTGTGTTCTCTGTTGATTTTCTTCTAAGCTATAACTTCTCCTAGCTCAAATTTAGTCTCAACCTGATGTGCTCAGTCTCTGAAATCAGCCATGGAAAGCTGCACACACGTTTTCCTATACATCTCCACATTTGCAGCTCTTTTGATGCAAAGTGTAACTCACTCCATGCAGGAAAGCACAAATAAATAGAAGCAGTGCAAACATAGAGCTCGGGTTGTGATCTGGCAATGGAGATCCTCCACATAATTTATTTTTATTTTAAAAAAGTGTAGCATTTGTGCTGTTTTAGAATAGCTCTGCCATCTGTGTAAGTTGAACCTTGAGAAATTACTTTAAAATGAAAGTTAGCAAGGGAGATTTTCACCCAGGTCAGATGGAATTGTGGTGTGTTTTGGCATCTGGTGACCCATGTTAATTCAAGCAGGCAACAATAACAGGCGCAATAACTGGGCTAACCATCAAAAAAAGGTAGGCTATTAATTACATATTCCATCAAAGAAACCAAAATATCTTCAACTCTTGGGTTCCTTTGACTCCTGGAGAATTTCAGTATGGTTTACCACAAAATTCAGCAACTCATGGAACCAAACCAGATCTCAGAATGGAACCAAACCAGATCTCAGAACGGAACCTCATAAATCCAGGCCACAGGTGATGACCACATCTACTACTCTTCCCTACTCATCCAGCCTCAATATTCCAAACCCTCAGTGACTTAACTATCAGCATCTAGAGACACATTCTGTGACAAATTTTTATTTACTATCCTTGAAGGGCAAAAAAGAGGAGAGAAAATAAAAAGAAAGGTCCAAGAAGGTGCCCAAAATGCACTAGGCACACCCGATGCCTAATGAGGAACAGCTTTCACTTCCAGGACAAACGCAAAGCTCTGCTTCCAGTCCTCCCCGAGAAGGAGAGGAGATATGCAAATGAATGTCTGGGAAGATTCACGGCTCCCAAGCTTGTGCGTGCTCCCTTTTTGTCTGCAACACTTCATTTGTGAAGCACATCTTCCCCAGGGGGGAGTATGACAAGATTCAATTCAGATTTTCCCAATGTTAAATTAAATGCAATGGCCATAGAGCCCCAGGAGGGTGGGGTGGGGGTGAGCACACTTCAGATCCTCATAGGATGATGACTTATTTTGAAAGCAACCAACTTTTGAGCAAATTTGAACTGCGTGTGACAGGGGCATAGGGTGGTGGATTGAATTAATGTGAGCATTTAATTAGCTATATTATTACTGTCCTAGTCTGAAAAACTAAGGCTTTCTAAAGCAGTTAGGAGCAGTTTGAAGTGAAGACATGCTAACTAGAAATTTGAATTTATATTTCTTTGATATTTTCTAGAATTTATTCATTTAAACTTTTGCTCATACCCTTGAGATGGTTGGGATGACTATAAGTACTTGCTGTTAGAGTCACAACTTTAAAAAAGGTTGTCATCCTGTAGGTTCTTAAAGTTAGGGCATACACACAGGAAAAAATTACTCACAGCCATTAAGCCAAACAATACATCCCTCATTTGTGAACATCTCTAAGGTTGAAGAGATTGGAAATTACCTTAAGTTATCTGAAATAATGATTAAAGCTACTTTCAGTTTATTACCTACTGTGATATGTTATACAGAAACATGTGATATGTTATACAGAAGACTTTCCCAAATGCTCCACATGAGGAATAAACCAGTCAACCAAAAATATGGGAAACCAGAGAGGGAAAGCAGCAGTGGCCCAAGATTAAAGAGCATCATATGGCCTTAAATAGTCCAGGAAATATTATTCAGGCAAATCACTCTAGATTATATTAGAATAGATGGTAATTTCATAAAATATTCTATTCAGCATTTTGTAACACATCCAGTTCTGCACCAAAAACTCTATTTCCACTTTAAAATTAATGAACAACACTAACTGATCCAAGATACATTTTCATTGAGGAAATAGACAGTTACCCAATTGCAAATTTTAATGAAAAATGTGGAACATCTACATTTTCCCTTACCCTAGATATTTTTCCACCTGGAATGTGGGGTTCATATGCTGTTTCTCTGTGTGATTCAAGAAATGTTTTGTTCTGATGAAACTCTTAGCAGCTCTCATGCTCTATTGTGATGTGATTATAGTCCCAATTAAAAACAAATGTCATAAAAATCTTGGGTAAAAATGTAATAATGTATATGAAGTCACTAAGAAATATCTGTAGAAGGAGAAGCATTTGTAGAAATCTCCTCTGTATGTCTCACAGTGTGATCACACTTGCAATAAACTCTTTTGCTTTATGAATATTTAGAGGCTGGAGTCAAAACACAGTTCTCAAAATTATGTAAAAAAATCTGTAAATATTACAACAGAAAGAACTTGAGAGAAAACAAAAATGTCAAAACATCACAAACAATTTTTTTTTTCAAATATCAAAACTTTTTTCCCAAACCAGTGCTGCTTTACCAATTATAATGATTTTGAAAAAGATATCTTAAGTTCTCTTATGATGGTTTGAATGGTTTAAATTTAAAGATGGTTCCAGAATTAGAGTTATACACATAAATAGTCACTGACATAATATAGCATCTCCCCAGTAAGAACGTGAGTGTAAAAACTATTGGAAATAGTTTGATGATACCATTTGAAATTCAGTGTTCCAGAAATGCATGCATTTAGGATTCTTGTTAGATTTCAAATGATCAAAAGAAAGTCCAGAAAATATAGATATAATAAAAATCCTCATAATTTAATATTCTGTCGTGGTTTTAAATGGTACAATAAGTTAAATTATCTTGTCATCATATATTTTATCATATATCAAAGAATATGATAAAATAGAAAGATATATGTGTCTTGTTTTCAAGAAACATGTGATTAACAGAGAAAAAGCTGTGTGATATATTGTTGAGAACATTAAACCAATTTGAACAAATTTTATGAATATATGGATCATATATTCTCTTCCATAAATGCTTTTTAGATAATAATATCCTTCAGCAATGACAAAATGATTGCAGCTGATCTTCAGTATATTTTTCGTTATGTGCTTTATATCCATAAAAAATAAATTTAAAACAGAAAAAAAAGAAAAAGCAAGAGAAAAGAGGGGGAGAGAAAGATACTGGGGGCATTGCAGATTGTTTTTTTCTTTTTGTGGGTTTTTTTTTCTGTTTTTAAACTGAAACAAATTTTACTTGTACAAAAACAGAGAAACTCTTCCCTGTGGCTCTCTTATAGGGTTTTGTTTCAGAAGCTGTGTCAGTACTTGAAACAAAGGTGAGTGAACCCCCGATTGGCACCTGGTGCACAGCAATGTCAAGAGCTGACACAGCCTTAAAACAGCTTGTGTGAAAGAAATTCAGCTTGTTTTTATACACGTGGCTGAGACTTTTCATTTGACATTAAATAGTCCCCTACAGTATCATCCTCTTAGTAGTCAATGGGTTTGCTATTAATATGTGGGTGTATTATGAGTCACATTTCACAATAACAGGAAAACTGAAGTGTTAATGAACGTGGCTTTAGCAGGTGTTGAATTAGAAATACTCCATCCTCCCCACAGCACATTTTCTGTCCAGCAGGTGCAGAGAGACCTGTTTTGGGAGCAATATATCAAAGGAAATAAAAGTGGATTCTGACATCAGCACCCATTCTAGCTAGATCATTTGAAGTTGATTTGACATGAAATGAGGCAGCAAAAAGCAGAGGGTGGAAAGGAAACAAATTTCTTAAGCTGTTCCACTTACATCCTCAAATGTATAGTGCAGAGTACTAGCATTCTTACATGGAAAACAAAATCAGAAACCAGTAGAAAATAGAAAAGAAATGGTGAATTTTGTAGCACCACCTCACTCCAGCACTAGGCTGAAAGAATTTTTCTGATCTTGAGCCAGAAAAAAAAAGAAAAAAAGCCATGGTGAGAGTTTAATTCTAGTCTACTTGTTATCCAGATACATGAAGTTGCTGATCAGGCTCTGACTGTTATCTACTCCCTTGCAAACACCACAGTGGTAAGTTGTTGAGGTGGCTACATATTGTCCAACAAAATGGAAAAACAGGTGTGAAATCACTCCAAGTCTGGGTAGAGAAAAAAGAAGACAAGAGAGATGCAGAATGGTGTTTGCAATACAGTTTTTTTCAACATCATTTTATCAAATACAGCCACACTGGGGCAAATGAGCTGGCCCTCTCTGTTTAAAAAGTGCTTTGCAGTTGAAACATATTTTGTACATGCTAAGTATTAATATTAAAATTAATTGATAGGGGGACTGTTCTGTGCAGCTGCCTGCTAGCTTAGATTGAGTTATGCTGCAGGATATTGTTTGTGTTGTGATGAAGAAGGCTGTGGTAATACTCTCTGACTGTCTCTCCCCTGGGAGCTCTCCCAAAAGCAAAATGTGCATCTGATGAGAGTATCCCAGTGAGCAACTATTTAAATACATAAATAAAATTAATAGGAATGAGGAACTTGTGTGGGAGGTAATTTGAGGACTTCATAAGCATCAGCCTTCAGTTTGGAAAAAAATTGTCAGTGGTCTTAATTTTGGAGGTAATGAGTGGTCCAAATTTGACTCCAATATGGAGAAGATGTCCTTAACAGGACTTTTAACCCTGTTCTGGATTGATTTCAAACTCAGGTCATCTCCCATCTGCTGTCCAGGGTCTCTTTTTGTGTGCTTTGACAGTTTACTAAAAATGAAGCCAGTTTGTTTCTTCAAGGCATCTACAGAGATATCTAATTCAGGGAACTTCAGACCTTCTTTGCTCTCAGTGAAGAGGAAGGGTAGGGGGGAGAGAGGAAAGTTGATGATTCAGGATGATGCTTAAATAGACTGTACCTTCTTTTATTGAAGGTTCAGTCTGATGCTGAAGCTGAATGTAAGTGCCTCAGCTAAAGGATGTCCATTAATTGGTATGGTTTCTCCCCACACAAAAGCAAGCCTGATTTAAAAGAACCCTGGTTGAGGCAAATTGTCTCTGCTACTCATAACCCCAGTACTCACCTTTTCATTTTTTAATTTTTTTCTCTCTCTTTGAGTGTGAATTCCTTGAATCCTTTATTTGTTGTTCCTACTTTCCAGAGCTAAGCCTCCCGTGCAAACATCTTCGCTAGAGTGCAGCTGCCTCATTTTGCATAGCAGACTCAAAACACAGCTCTCACCAGTCCATGTTATGCTAACTTATGATTGAAACATTCAGACCTGAACCCCTGGAATTTTCCATCTGCTTTTCATCTGCTGAGCTGACGCTAGAAGGGCAACCGCTGCGAGAAACCCCACAGGGCAGGTTTTACCAGTGGGTGTAATTGAGAAACAGTAGCTAACACTCTCAGATACAGGGCAAGGGGATGGTTAATAAAAGAAAATATAGATCAAAAAGATATAAACACACATCACAGCATGATCTAAATCAGTATGTTGTTAGGTTGTGGTTTTGTGTTGTTTAGGTTTTTTGTTTTTTTTTTTTCAGTACGTATACACTCACACATCCTCAGGACCCTGTGCACTAGTGTGTCTTGTTGGAGAAAGTAAAAAACCTGAGATTCTTGGAGCATGACCAGCATTTAAATGGAGCAAAAGGTCTGATTGAGATTCTGGACAGGGAGAAGGGAAAACAGAGAGCCACTTCCTAACCAATAGTCACCCACTTCTTGAGAGAATCAAGTGAAAAAAATAGCTGATGATTTTAAGTGCTTGACACAACTTGCCTTTAAAGTCCCAAGTACACCAATCCAAGCCTGAATTCTGCTGAGCACTGCTAAGGACCCTGAGGCCTTTCTTAATCTTTGCACAATGCATCTGGTGATAGCAGGTATGCTATCTGCTGTAAAAAGTGAAGCCACATACACCAGCTGCCATGCTGAGGAACAAGCATGGACCTCGAGCTCCATGGCACCCTAATTCTCTGTAAAGTGTCTAGGAAAAGGGTCTGAAGTGAGCACAGTCCAGAAGGCTGTGCTTCCTTTTAAGAAATATTTACCACGTCTGTCATCAAGATATGTCTTAAATAATCTTGGTGTGTTTAGTCTTGTATGAGTTCTGTTTTTGATAGGAAGGCAAAATCGGTAAGAAAAACGAATCGAAGGAAATGCACACAAAAGCACATGCACATACATATACACACTGAGTAATTTTTGTATAAAATGACCAAGGAAAATCAAGAAAAATAATTATTGTAGCTGATGAAGCAGAAACCCCATTATGGCTAGATGCTAGTTCACAATGTATGGTCCTGGAGGCTGAGAGCTAAATGCATTTTTCAGCATCTTTAGCTGAAATCTTTAGCACAATTTATTAAATTAAGTTTTAAAATAAGCCACATTTCTACCCATTCTATCTTTTCCCTCCTCCTTGCTCTCTGCTTAGGGCATTTAACAGTCAGTGTTTATCTTGGTTTGCTCCCTCTCATTTTCAGGCCTGATGCTGGAGTGTGAAACTCTCCTTCCATTTATGCTGGAAATGTTACTCATACAGATAACAATCCTTATACTGGGTGCAGTATGGGGAGAGAAAAAACATCTGGAATATCTTTTGGTGTCTTCTGATGAAAGCCTGAGGTGCCTCAACCCAGAACCAAATCAAAGCTTCGAGATGAAGCAATGTCTCCTGTAATATCAATGGTACCATTGAGGCAGGACTGATATCCACAAATCAAATGTCTTCCCAAAGTGGAAATCTAAGGGGTAAAATAGTAAATGCACTTTAAATCTGTATGCATGTTGCTGGCATTCATCTTTTCCCAGGAGGAGTTTCCAGCACTGGAACAGCTGAATATATAAGTTTCAGAGGCAGTCTGAAGTAAATCTGTTACGGCCTTTACTCAGATGTAATCCTTTGACCATGCAGCTGGGTAATCCCCAAACCCTTTAGACACAGCTAGTGAGTCTGTACTGAAATTATGCTGCAGGTATCTTTCAAAAAGAGAAAAAATGTTCAAAATCTTGCAGCATATGGCACACATTTTTAGGATAATTTTTTACTTGAGTTTCATCTTTCTTCTTTTGAACTTATTGTAAGCTAAAACCCAATTTTAATTCCCATGAGATCTTAGTCTCATGTCTCCTGAATTTTAACTCAAGTAATTCTCTTTTTCATTCCTACACATTGATATTGGCTCTATGTTTGCAAAGACAGGCTCACTTTCACTGTCAGTTTCTAATCTGCATGGAAATAATTAAAAACAATAACCTCTTCTTTTTTAGGTGAAGAAAGGAATGGGAAGAAGTGAAGTGAGAACATCAAAAGTGGCAGTTGCGAAATGGAACATGGAAGCCACAACACCCATCACAGAGGCACTTGCTATGGATACACAGCACCACAAGACTGGAAGACATGCCTAATTCCTCGTCTTTTCTGGCAACTGTGCAATATGCACAGTACTGCAAAATTACTCACAATATCAAAAAAAATCATTATGAAGAAAAACAATGTCATCCTTTGGGTTTCCAAAAAGGATTTGCGAGAAAAGAAATGAGGAAAAAAGGCAAAGTCAGAAATGCCTATCAATTCCTTCCACTGTTTATAAAGCATGAAAAATTAATTCAGGATGTAGTTATTGATGTGGATTTTAACACAGTGTCTTTTCACGTATGCAAAGTATGAGTAGCTCCAAGTATAACCTGGTTGAAGAGCAATTTAATTAATAACACTTAAACTATAAGCTTTCATTTATACTAAGGCCCTCTGGGGCTTACTTCATTGCATCACTGCTGGGATAAAAGGAAACTTAAAACTTATGTAAATTACTTTTATATGTAAGGTACACAAAATGACATGGACAGCAGTTCTACACAAATTCATTGGTGTGTGCATCTGTGGAGGGAGGGAGCCTTTGAGGGGTGCCCATATGAAGAATATCTGTATGAATAACAGTTTTTTAAAGATCTATTTTCTTGATTTAATTTTTTCCCCTTTGTATAAAAAGGAACATGGCAAGATTATCTTTCATGGTTATAAGTAAAGATCTATTTAGACAGATACCCCTCTAAATTATGAATTCAATCATCATCCCACAGATAAATCTTGAGTCATAAAGGCACATGTTGATTTGATATCTGGCAATGAGACTTTTGAGTCAAAGGACTGTATCACTTTAGACATACTGGGCTAGAAATGGTTAGGCTTTGAACTTAATACTATAACAAATAAATACTATAGCAAATAAATCTTCAATATGTTTTAAAATAGAGAAGAGGGAAAAAAAACCCATAAATTGCAGCCATGAAAGTATCATCAGAGTATTTTTTGACCAAATTGCTGCATGTTTCAAGGTGTATCATCAAAGTAGTTTTTTTTTCTTTTTTTGAGGGTCAAATGAATAACTTGTTTATCAGTCTAATAATATTCCATATGAACATATATGCTTTAGATAGAAATCAACAAACACCAACAATTTGAAAAGCTCTGAATTTTTTTCAAAGAGTAAACGGTATATGAACCACCAGAAGCAATTATAAAATATAATTATAAAATATGTTTTCAAGTAAGTATTTTAAAATAAGTATAAAAAGTGAGGGTTTTTTTCCCAGAGTGAAATGTACACAATCCCACTAGAGATGTGGCTTCCCACATTTAGGGACAAGATTTAGAACAAGATGACAATACATTTGCATTTGAAATTTCCTTCATGTAAAGTTCTGAAAGCAAACACGTCCATAAGGATAACAACCAAGCTGTGCAATTGGAAGCAGGACATGAAACCACTCTGAAACTGTTAACTGTGGCTGTCCTACACAAATACAAATTTAAGGAACTGTGCCGTATGTAAAGACAGCGTCATACCCTAAGGACTCTATCTCTTTTTCTTATCCCCCTCTTTAACAGAGATGCAAGCAAACTCCCAAGCAACAATCCAGACTGTTTTCTTCACTGTCTAACCCCCAGATTTGTTAATACATAGGGGCTTCACTAATCGCCCTTTGAGCTCCTTGGATGCCCAGATATAGATGCTGAAATGCACATCCTAAATGGTTGGTGATATCCTTCTCTGTGAAAGATTCGTTCACTGCAATGCAGCCTAAATTTACAGGCACAAACCCTTAAGGAATTCCCCAGTGAGAGTCAAAATTCAGCCCTGACCGAAGGTGTCTTGCCCCCTCCTCTGAATGACAGTGCTCTTACTGGAGTGCCTGGAGGCTGATCTGCTCAGTGTGAAAGGGATGGAATTAGCATCCCCAATTCAAAGACAGAGAATTGCAACTGGAGATTGTGGCAGAGCCTCAAAGAAACAGCTCTGATGGGAAAGGCTAATGCTTCGTGGGCACTGAATGCATCATGCTGTGAAGGAAAACCATCTCTTGCATACCCAGTGTGGTCAGGGAGGAGCTACAATAGATAGACCAAAAGCCTGTGATAGCTTTCAGAGACATTTTCCTTTCATCACCTCCATTTGATGTTTATGGAGAACTAGGTACTTTGGATTAATGAGACACTAAGGATATCCATGAGGCGAGTTCTAAGCTAGCCATGTAAATTAGTTGGGTTGGGTTCTACTGTGATAGAACAGGAGCCAAACATGTTTTTTCTCCTTGGTTTTTCTCCCTCTCCAAGAAGAGCTCCAATCAGGATGTTTTCAATCTTGTAGAGCTCATAGGTTGCAAAGTTTCTGGAAATTATGTGAAATTTTCTGATTCTACTGAGTAACACCAGATCCACCCATGGACCGGGGAACTATCCTTAGCTGCTAATAAATATCTTTCAGTGATAGAAACTTGGAAAGCTGTTTTGGGTTTTTGTTAGTTTTTCTTTTTTCAACAGATGTTCTGAAAATATTTTGAAGACCTTTCTCTGAAATAGCATCAATTTTCAAGATTCAAGGGTTGCAGTGATTCTAGGCCCAATTTCCAAGGAATTAAACTTCTAGATATGTTGATGAAACTCCTGTAAACTTCAGGATACACTATGTCGTAGAATTTTTTAATCTGTTGTGTCAAAAAGAACATCTGCGTAGTCATGGTCATTTTTTAGGAAGTTTCTCAGTTAAAAATCATATTTATCAATGGTCTTTCTCTGTGAATAGACATTTCTGAGTTAAAAAAATCCCTAATATTTTCTTTTAAGACACAGCAGATTTATTTTTTTTTAAATTTCAGTTTAATTTTCCATCACTTTTACATTTCTGTTAATAATGAAAAGCTCTGACGGTATCTTCCTTTAAAATATTAAAAAAAGGTAATAGTTGGTAAGGACTAAAAAATAAAGAAAGAAATATCTGTTCCCAGCTAAACAGGATACCTGGATACCAGCTATGACAGCTTTATTGTCTGTTCAGTATGGAAAAAAAGCTGTTAGTCTTTAGTTTTATTCAGAGCTTTGGCTTACCTTGATTCAACATAATAAGTAAAACCACACATTTGCTTTTCAAGGAACATTAAAAATTGTTCTAGAAATTGTTCCTTATTAGTTCTGCTTTTCCAGTTCTCAACAGTGTGACATTATGAACAATGATAGGCTTTACAGACTTAGTAAAATGTGTTATTGTCCTTGCTGACAAGCCCTGGCAAGATGCTGCATGTGTTTTTACAGAGCACAGTGTCAAAACTTTCTTATACAAAGCTTGAGGACCTGTGCAGAATGAGCTACAGCAGGCAGGGATTAGCAAATTCCCACCGTAGCTGTTTACAGATTTGCAACTTGTGTATTCACTTGTGGGGCGTCACCGTTGTACATTGAGCATCCATAAATCACAGAGCTCTCCGGCCTTGCTATGAAAATATGACAATTCTGCTCGGCACCTGCTCCACCCTCCATTTCTGTCACCTGCCAGAATGACAGCAGGCTATAAACGTCTCCGTGTGCTGAAGCCTCAGCTCTGATTCCATGGAATTAAATGACCTTGGCTGGGATGATATTTTTGATGTGAGAGCTTATCCCATTCTTCATGCAAAAGAAGCAGGACTCTAAACTTGAATGACAGAAGTCAAATCTTCTTGAAGAAAAAAAAAAAACAACAAAAACAACAACAACAAAAAAAATCAGAACAAACCAAACAAAAAACATTGACTTTATTTTAATTTTTCTTCTTCAATATGTTGACGTTTCACCAGGTAATTGCCCGACACAAATATTTATGAATGTCAGACCGCGGAGTTTTATAGCATTTGCTCAGAGAATAACATCATTTAATGAATTCTACCATGCACATGGGACCCAGGTCTTTAATGAATAGGTCACTGTGATTTCTAGAGATGGCTGTCACTTTGAGATATGAGAATCATTTCTCTTTAGTGAAGAGGAGCTTGGATATGTGCATATTTAGGGCTTCTTTTTTGCACAACTTTAGACCTCTCAAAAATGATACAGAGATGGGGCTAAGATTTAGGAGATTTCAGGTGTTGTATCACTGGGATCCCCAAAGATTAGGAGAGTAATACATACACACAAATTCAAATAAAAGCAAAAATACTCCAAATTTCTCTGGAAAACAGTTATTTCTGTTACCCCTTGAGCTCTGAAACATCAGTTATGTAGTAGGGTTTTTTGTGCATTTTCTGCCATGGCTCACTGATGATTTTTTGTTTCACAAGCTTCACCCTTTGCTAAAATTTTGTGTATAAATACAACAGTGTTACCATATAATAAAACTATTTAAATATAGCTAAATCTTTTACCTCAGAGAGTTCTTTATTGTTCAGTATGGGATCAGGGAAATGATCACCATTAACATGTGTGGAAGAGCTTGATCTTGATGTTCCAACAATAGCCTCATACACAGAGATTTAACCACAAATATCCAAGGAAAATTAAACTTAAAAAAACCAAAAAATCAGCATTTTCAAAAGTGGTCTTACCTTCTTTGACACAGACAAAAGATTACTTCTGATACCAGAAAATATTGATATAATTCTCTTAACGAAGGAGTGGAACAGTGTAGAGACAGAACCTTGCTATCTGTGACTCTCCCCTTGCGAAGCAGAAAAAGGACTTCAATTCCCATGTTAACTGTCCAATTTTTTTTTTTCATTTTTAGAGAAAAAAAATCATTTTAAAAAAGATAAAGTAATAAATAAAAGCATTTCTCAAATCTAATTGAATAGGCCTCTTGAACTACTAAAATAGTGCTTTTATAGAGCAGAGAAACAGATGTATTTACTGAGAAAAGGAAGAATTTCTTTCTGTACAATGAAAATGAAAATAACATTATAATCTACAGAATAGCCTGTTTTAGTAGAAAAAAAAGATAAGCTTTACAACATATGGGGCATCACAGGATGCAGAAATGAAATAAGCAATATCAAGGATTTTGAAGTTAGCATGAAAGTAAAATTCTGGCTTTTTTTACCTACTTATTTTTAATTAAGATCTCCTTACTCCTGCTGAATTAAAGGTACTGCAATATAATTGCAATACAGACAAAACACAAATCTGTTGTCAAAAATTCAAAGAGTTCAAGTTTGGATGAACCTCTTGCAGAGTGGGTTTGAAACAAGAGATGATTTCACATTCAAGGACTTTATTCCAGAAACATTGCCTCAATCCCTCAGCAGAAAGGCTGCTTGCAAAAAGTCAGGTCTTCTCCAACCTAAATAATTCTATGATTCTGTGATTCTGTGACTCTTACAATCTTTTATTCATTTTGAGGCTTTCATCTTTGCACTCTGCACACTTGCACCTATTTTAAGGTGATGGACCTGTGACAGAAGGTTCTATTGCCTGACCCTGCTGTACGATATTAAAATTGCAAATGTTTCTGTATGATGACTTTCCCTTCTAAAAGAAAAGCTTATCTAACATAACCATAACATGTGCAAAACCTCTCTCAAGAACATCCACAGTGCTTTTACATTAATTTTCCCTTTTCTAGCCTAGTTTTTCTTTTGATATTATTTGGAAAGTTAATGGGAAGTTTTAATCAAGGGGCTTGTAGTTATGTAAAATACGTCTCAAGTTTGGATCCAGTTAATGAGACTTATTTTTTTTTTTTTTAATGCAACAAGTTTATATAATTTGACTACTATATCTTATTGTGGATTTTATATCAGTTTAGACATTTGTATTAAACATGTTGCCTTTTGTGAGGCTACTCCACTATTTCTTCAGTTGTTAGTTTCTTTCAGTATAAAAAACATCACTTTTAAAAACCTCCACTTAGGTACTTCAGATAGGTGTTTAGTCATATAAATCTTCAGTGTACTTTGTCCAGGTAAAAGCAAATAATGGAGAAAAAACCCCCAAACAACCAAACTAATAAAACAATTTGTAAAGTTATTGAAAGAAATAAAATTTTGAAACAGTGTCAGATAGTATTTCTACTTTAGTAATGAAGTGCTTTTAATTCAGTGGTCAGTGCAAAATGTGTGATGGTAACAAAACAGAAAATACTAACTTGAGCGTGGATTTCTAGTCAGGAAATATCTGTGAAAAAGACAAGTTACTTCAATCCCAACATGCTTTCTTTACAGCTAACACAAACAGCAGGCATAACAGAAAATTATTGCTGTAGCCAAACAGAACTGGAACAGCCAATTTTGTCCTGAAAGAATTTGTTTATTGCTATCTATTAGTCAATACCATGTAAATCTTGAAGTGATCTGTAGTAGAGTTTTTAATATTATAAATCTTATAGTGGTCAATATGACCAGTAACACTGCTGAACAGTTGTTCTCCTGGGTGTCAATATGCTTTATCTGTTTGACTACAATGAGGCCACATCCTTTCATTTCTGCACAGGAATGAGTGGAATGTAGCAAATTCCTTGGGTGACTCAGTGCACTAAATCACTCCCTTTCCCATGAAGAATACTATTCAGCTTCTGCCTCCTCTCAGGAAGCAACTCACATTTTGTAGAAGAGCTTTTTATTCAAATAAACACCAAACAATATACTGGCTTTTCAAAAAGGATGCTCTCTTAAAGTGGCAGTGACATCCTGTGCCTTAATCCACTCCCCTGACTGAAGCAATAAAGTGACAAATGAAATCAGTGACTGTTGAGGAATAACCATGTTCAGTTCAACTGGATGAAGACTCTTCCCTTGAACAAATCTATCCCTTAAGGAAGTAGCCTTTAAAGTTACAGCACAAGACTGCAAGTTGTAAAACAAAACAACAAGAAAACCCCAGGAAAAGAAACCAAAAAACTTTTAAAACATATGGCTAGAAAGTAAATAATAGACAGCATTGACAGTTGATCAGTTGGTATTAGTTCCACAGAAACAGCTGAAGATGGGTTTCTGAGCTTGTCAGGTTTCTCTGCATTTCTCTTCACAAACCCCACGACAATATTCTATGGCAATGGCTCTAAATACTATTGGAAGCCACATTATTATATATTCTGCTGTGGAATACTGCAGTATTTGTTTATAATAAGCATTATGTCTAGACTTCCCTCCAGTGTGTTCATGTTCCCAAAAGCCAATCAATAGTTGCTTTACTTACTCTATTGAGTTTCAGCACATTAATTAATATATCCCTCAGTAATCATAACAGACGTCATCACTGGATCAAAGAGAAGAGTTTGAAATTAGTTTTGTTAACAATGAAGTCATTTGTCCCTCCTCTCTTATAACATTATTCAAGGAGAAAATATTGTAAAATGCTTCCAGATCAGAACAGTAGTCTTATGTATGCATATGGACCAGGCAAAAGTCTCTATTTCTCTTCATTTTTGCTTTACATTTCATAGCAATAGATAAAATCACAGTCTTTGAAAAAGGTCTAATCCAGAGAGAATAGAGTCAAATCTCTTGATTAAAATTCACTTCTCTAAACATTTTTTATTAAAAATTGCATGGTGTGAAGCTACTCTTTTAGTACTGACAATACTAGAAACATACATCAGTCAGAAATTTAATGCTTATGTGGTTTAGTTCAACACATTGATGATTCCTAACATTTCCATTTCCCAAATTATTGTTTTATGACTTAAAAACACTTTTTCTTGACTACACACGTATAATATGACAGCAGAAGTCACTACTACAGGTTTATGAACTGGGATATAGTTGTAAATCAATATTGAAATCATGGCAGTTTGCCACATTAATTTGAGTGCCAGACAGGAGCTGCTGCCTCTTAAAGCAGTTTATTCCTTGATTTCAAGAAGAAAAAAAAAAAAAATAAAAAAGAGAAAGTCTGGTCTCTCTCATGAGCCATATTGGCACCCAATCCTCTGGCAGTAGCTGATGTTGGTGAGATACTTAATTCAGGAACATGTTGCCAGTCCCTGTGGGGCAGCTGTATCCAGAGGAGAATTGGAGGAAGGCTGTTTATTTTAAAGACCCCTCCTTTTGCCAGTGTGTTAGCATGTCCTTCTCCATCTCTTCACATGGGAACTGCCAGGCCAGGCTGCTGAGAGTTGGAATTGCTGAAAGCGCCATCAGCTATAACGAAACCAGAGGTTATTGCCACAGTCAGGTGCTAACAGATTTTCACCCTGAATGCAGTTCATCTGTTGACTGATATCACAGGGAAATCAAATTGCTAAAATGGAAACTGTGGCAGAACCCCATCTCTGTAAACCTATTACAAATTACTCCATACACAAACTTGTAAATTTAGGGTATTATGCAAGTTTAAGTTAAATGGATCTCCATTTTTAGAGTATTTAGGGTATAAAAATTATCATTTTCTCACTCCTGTGCATCATGTGGAGAAAATGAGAAGATGCAGCTCTCAGATGAAGCATCCAAACAGGATATTACTTTTTAAAAATTCTTTGTAAAGCTATTTCTAATTCTTCCTTTCAGTGTCTCTGTTTTCACCTGTCTTGCTAGGCAGAGCAAACCAATGCTAAACTTACAAATAAATGGTTTCTGTGCAACTGAAAACCTCTGTTTCAAAAGATTCCTTTCAGATATCAGCACGGTATTCCCATCCACTGTTTCTCTTTTTCCTCTGGCATGATGCCTCTATAGGGATGCTTCATCTACTTACAGAATCATTGAGTTTGCCACTTCTGATGCATTACCCAAATATGACAGAAGCTTACTGGATTTTTGCTGCTCCTAGTTTTCCTTTTGTGGATCTTCTGAAAAATCTTTATTATCTGAATTAGCAGAACAGCTTTTAAGAATGTATTCAACACCATTATAATTCCTGAAGGGTCAAGTGCCAGAACTTCTACCCTTTCCACTTTAGAAATGAGTTTTAAGCATCTCTTCCTATCAGACCACTGTTCAAAACAGACAAGAAACTGCAAACAATATTTTCTAAAATAGATTTCTGAAACATTCTTATAAAAAAGGCTCACATTTCTCTTCCAATGACCAAATTGTCTGTAGGAGACAAAGCAAGTACCAAGGTTAAATTTGCTGTGTTCTCCTTTGTTCAGCAATGGCATGGACACATTGTCTGTACCTAATGAAAAAACAGGAAAACAGCTGCCTTTGTGGTTTTCTTGTAAGTGAGGTTACCATTTTTACCTAATATGGATCCAACCACTCCCTCACTGGAATCTGGAATTTGCTTTGAGAGAAACAGACATCCCTTTTGCCAAAATAATGCAAGTATTCTATTATAAAATAAAATAACATAGTGCAAGTCTACTGAGTTTCAAAACCTGAATATATCAACATTCTAAAAAACCCTTAAAAAACTAAAACAATAGAAGACAAAGCTCTGAATGTCTAATGTGTCATTATAATGAATGTCATTAACTACAAATTAAACAGCATGCAGTACATCCTGATTTTTCTCCTCTGAATCACAAGAACTGAAAAATTAACAATTGCTGTTTTGTTCCTCTTTTCCTTTGTGTTTCTTAGAATTTTCTAACTGTTTTTCTCTTTGGCAAGTCACGGTTATTTCCATAATACGAAAGATATTTAACTAAGGAGAGTCCACAGCTCTGAACAGAGCATACATCTGAATGTCACTCAATAACAAAACAAGATTAACCTAAGGAGCTGCATTTATCTGTTTAGCCATGTGACTGAGAATTAGTTTATTCCCAAATGAAATGGGTACATGACAGTATTGCCATGCTGACTGGAAAGCTTGGACAATGAAGGTTTAATTGCTTTCACTGTTGTAAAACATAACTTAAGAACAGAAATGAGGACATTTTGAACATAAAAACAAAACAAAACAAAACAAAAGACCCAAAACAAACAACAACAACAAAAAAACAAAACCCAAAAACAACAAAAAACCCCCTTTGCTTTAGAGTCCATTGCAGTTTTTCTGCATATACAGAGTTTTCTTAGCATACAGAAAAGACAAGGAATCTGTATAAAGCTTTCTTATTTTTCTCACTTTTGAGGCTGAGCTAAATGAATATGTCTGCAAAAGGACAGCAGTGATTTGAGACACAACTTGTCCAAATCCCGATCCCTTTTACAAACAGTATTTGTTACAAATCCAGGTTGCTATTTCTATATGCAACTCTGCTGCCTTTGTGCTGTTGTGATTCAACATCTTCATGAGAATTATATTTACTTTCGGTAAATTATCACCAAATAGTTTTCACAAACAAGCCTAAGCACACTGGTTGTCTATTACTCTGCTTTTTTGCCATAGTAATGTAAGAATTGCTGTAATGAGTCAAATGAAAGATCCATTCAGTGCATCATCTCTCTCTGAAAATTGCATTACAGAATGCCCTGGGAAGAATATAGGCTGGTCCTAGGAACATCCCAGATATATTTGAGAAAGAGATGATGATGTGCCCTACTCTCTGCCATCAACATTTCTTTTTTCTATAGCAAAAATAACTGTGATGCCATGGTCTAAAGAGGAGCATTTGTTCAATCCAGCCAATTCCCTGTCAGAATAAAAACAGGACTAAGTATGCAATGCAATGCAATGCCATGCACTGCATGCATCCCCAGCAAAGACAGCTATAATGCAGTTTTGAATTATTATCTCGAGAAACAAAATTGTGTCCCTTTGCTGCTCTCCTGTATCTTCCCTAGCATAAGTTGGAAGGGAAAAAAAAATAAAAAAATTGAAAGAAAGGCTGAAAAAGGAAGGACTGCACAGCTGCATGATATGATGGCCTCACCACCACACCATGGGTACCATGATCACCTGGGTTTTGGGATGAAGCATCCATGATAGGCTGCACAGACTCAGTAGCAATCATTACCCAGGCCATGCACCATTATGTCCTGAAGGCTTTAAATGAGTTCAAACTCACTATTCTTCTATATTTAAAACATCAACGGATAATTAAATAAATAACTGGACAAAAAATGAAATCCTCTCCCCTTTTAAAACATATGTTTCTAGAGTATGTGTTTGCCAACCAAGTAATGTCTCATGAATAAGTCATAGGGATACCACAAGATGTTTGCCACCCAGGTTGTGTATTACAGAGCTAGATCTTAAATTTCTTTGTCACCTCTGCAATTTTTGCTGTATAAACTTTCTTATACTTAGAGCTCAATTCTTTGTGTAAAAATTTTTACAACCAGGTTAATTTATGTGTAGTTTAGTGGGATATGTGGTACTACCAGTGAATTATTTGGAAAAAGACTGCTTTAAAAGAAACCCTTCTAAAAAAATTCTGTCACATCTCCTCTTATTTATGAGACTATTCTCATAACTTTTAAATGGCTCATGTTAGACAGAATAAATTGCCCCCTACTCCAGAAAAAGTTTCCTGAAAAATCAGAGATATTTTTCTCTTGGTATTCTAACATGCCTCCAGTACGTGTTTAAGGAAATTATAATCTGTCCACAGATTAGCTCTCTGTCCACAGATTTCAAAACCACTGATCACATTTCTAAAGATGCCTTTTTAAACACCAGGGGAAAGCCAGGGTTAGTGGCTGTAGGGGGGTGGTCTTGTTTGGGTGTACTGCCAGAAAATATTGAATACCAACGCAATCCATGACAGCAAGCAAAAACAGACCTTTCATGTATACACTTCCTGGTCTGTCTGTCCTAGACAGACTGTCAAAAATCCCCATAGAGCTGGGCAAGTTCCAGGGAGCCCAGGTGGAGGAGAGCTGAACAGACATCTGTGCGAAATGCAGAAACATCGTCCTTTTTCTTGGACCAGGGACTATTCAGTTCCTTTGTGTGGCTACTAATATTAGACTACTTAGTCCATGTTTTTCTGCTTAAGTAAACTGGCAAACTGCTATGGAGTTCAATGGCATTGGAATAAACTCAGGTGGTAAGGAAAGCTTTGGGGACATGAATGGCAAGAGCCCCACTGCAACTTGGTGTGGATAGAGAAGCACAGCTACAAACACTTCCTCAGCCCTATTAATAACACTTTATAACATTTTTACCCCAGACTGGCATCTCGGTTGTTAATTCTTCTCTCTCCATATAAAAGCATGCAAACAACAGGTTATATTTTTCAGAAATCCTCCCACACAGAGGAGGATGTTTAGACTTTACACTCCTTTTAAAGTATTGTTCATCCAACTCACTTTGAACTTTAAAGCTTTTTACTGAGATAACAGGATCTACAGTGTGAGATCAAGCTTAGAAATCACAGCTTGAAATGCCCATCCAGGGGAAGTCATGCAGAAAATGAAACATATCTGGCAGAACAAGACTATGGTCGGAGTGACAAGACAAAGTCAAGGAAAAGGGCAATGAGGAGAACCCCAGACAGGAAAAGGCTCCCCGGTGTTACTGAGAAAAAAAGAAGGTAAAGATGTGGAGAAAAAGAAGAGTTAAAACTCACCTAGCCAGGCTGAGATTGAAGTGCATGAAAAATCCCATCTCCCCCCTCTTCCCACAAAAGGTCATCCTGTGTTGAAACATTTTCTTGTCTCTGTTTCTCTGCTTTTATTTTGGGCTTTATCTGGGGGAATTTTGGCTAGGAGCAAGTGTGTCTTTTTCAAAATGTTCAGACTCTTAGCTGGGGAAGGGAAGGCTCGCGAAGGGAAGGTGCGGGAAGGTGCGGGAAGGGAAGGTGCGGGAAGGGAAGGTGCGGGAAGGTGCGGGAAGGTGCGGGAAGGGAAGGGAAGGGAAGGTGCGGGAAGGGAAGGGAAGGTGCGGGAAGGGAAGGTGCGGGAAGGTGCGGGAAGGGAAGGTGCGGGAAGGGAAGGGAAGGGAAGGTGCGGGAAGGGAAGGTGCGGGAAGGTGCGGGAAGGGAAGGGAAGGTGCGGGAAGGGAAGGGAAGGTGCGGGAAGGGAAGGTGCGGGAAGGGAAGGTGCGGGAAGGGAAGGGAAGGTGCGGGAAGGGAAGGGAAGGTGCGGGAAGGGAAGGTGCGGGAAGGGAAGGTGCGGGAAGGGAAGGGAAGGTGCGGGAAGGGAAGGGAAGGTGCGGGAAGGGAAGGGAAGGTGCGGGAAGGGAAGGGAAGGTGCGGGAAGGTGCGGGAAGGGAAGGGAAGGGAAGGTGCGGGAAGGGAAGGGAAGGGAAGGGAAGGGAAGGGAAGGGAAGGGAAGGGAAGGGAAGGGAAGGGAAGGGAAGGGAAGGGAAGGGAAGGGAAGGGAAGGGAAGGGAAGGGAAGGGAAGGGAAGGGAAGGGAAGGGAAGGGAAGGGAAGGGAAGGGAAGGGAAGGGAAGGGAAGGGAAGGGAAGGGAAGGGAAGGGAAGGGAAGGGAAGGAAGGGGAAGGGAAGGGAAGGGAAGGGAAGGGAAGGGAAGGGAAGGGAAGGGAAGGGAAGGGAAGGGAAGGTGCGGGAAGGGAAGGGAAGGGAAGGGAAGGGAAGGGAAGGGAAGGGAAGGGAAGGGAAGGGTAGGGAAGCAGAGGAAAGTGAAGGGAAGGGAAGGGAAGGGAAGGGAAGGGAAGGGAAGGGAAGGGAAGGGAAGGGAAGGGAAGGGAAGGGAAGGGAAGGGAAGGGAAGGGAAGGGAAGGGAAGGGAAGGGAAGGGAAGGGAAGGGAAGGGAAGGGAAGGGAAGGGAAGGGAAGGGAAGGGAAGGGAAGGGAAGGGAAGGGAAGGGAAGGGAAGGGAAGGGAAGGGAAGGGAAGGGAAGGGAAGGGAAGGGAAGGGAAGGGAAGGGAGGGGAGGGGAAGGGAAGGGAGGGGAAGGGAAGGGAAGGGAAGGGAAGGGAAGGGAAGGGAAGGGAAGGGAAGGGAAGGGAAGGGAAGGGAAGGGAAGGGAAGGGAAGGGAAGGGAAGGTGCGGGAAGGGAAGGTGCGGGAAGGGAAGGTGCGGGAAGGGAAGGGAAGGTGCGGGAAGGGAAGGGAAGGTGCGGGAAGGGAAGGGAAGGTGCGGGAAGGGAAGGGAAGGTGCGGGAAGGGAAGGGAAGGTGCGGGAAGGGAAGGGAAGGGAAGGGAAGGGAAGGGAAGGGAAGGGAAGGGAAGGGAAGGGAAGGGAAGGGAAGGGAAGGGAAGGGAAGGGAAGGGAAGGGAAGGGAAGGGAAGGGAAGGGAAGGGAAGGGAAGGAAGGGAAGGGAAGGGAAGGGAAGGGAAGGAAAGGAAAGGGAGTGGAAGGTAAGGGAAAGGAAAGGGAAGGGAAGGGAAGGGAAGGGAAGGGAAGGGAAGGGAAGGGAAGGGAAGGGAAGGGAAGGGAAGGGAAGGGAAGGGAAGGGAAGGGAAGGGAAGGGAAGGGAAGGGAAGGGAAGGGAAGGGAAGGGAAGGGAAGGGAAGGGAAGGGAAGGGAAGGGAAGGGAAGGGAAGGGAAGGGAAGGGAAGGGAAGGGAAGGGAAGGGAAGGGAAGGTGCGGGAAGGGAAGGGAAGGGAAGGGAAGGGAAGGGAAGGGAAGGGAAGGGAAGGTGCGGGAAGGGAAGGTGCGGGAAGGGAAGGGAAGGTGCGGGAAGGGAAGGGAAGGGAAGGGAAGGGAAGGTGCGGGAAGGGAAGGGAAGGTGCGGGAAGGGAAGGTGCGGGAAGGGAAGGTGCGGGAAGGGAAGGGAAGGGAAGGGAAGGTGCGGGAAGGTGCGGGAAGGTGCGGGAAGGGAAGGGAAGGTTTGGGAAGGTTTGGGAAGGTTTGGGAAGGTTTGGGAAGGTTTGGGAAGGGAAGGTTTGGGAAGGTTCGGGAAGGGAAGGTTCGGGAAGGGAAGGTTCGGGAAGGTTCGGGAAGGTTCGGGAAGGTTCGGGAAGGTTCGGGAAGGGAAGGGAAGGGAAGGGAAGGGAAGGGAAGGGAAGGGAAGGGAAGGGAAGGGAAGGGAAGGGAAGGGAAGGGAAGGGAAGGGAAGGGAAGGGAAGGGAAGGGAAGGGAAGGGAAGGGAAGGGAAGGGAAGGGAAGGGAAGGGAAGGGAAGGGAAGGGAAGGGAAGGGAAGGGAAGGGAAGGGAAGGGAAGGGAAGGGAAGGGAAGGGAAGGGAAGGGAAGGGAAGGGAAGGGAAGGGAAGGGAGGGGAAGGGAAGGGAAGGGAAGGGAAGGGAAGGGAAGGGAAGGGAAGGGAAGGGAAGGGAAGGGAAGGGAAGGTGCGGGAAGGGAAGGGAAGGGAAGGGAAGGGAAGGGAAGGGAAGGTGCGGGAAGGTGCGGGAAGGGAAGGGAAGGGAAGGGAAGGGAAGGGAAGGTGCGGGAAGGTGCGGGAAGGGAAGGGAAGGGAAGGGAAGGGAAGGGAAGGGAAGGGAAGGGAAGGGAAGGGAAGGGAAGGGAAGGGAAGGGAAGGGAAGGGAAGGGAAGGGAATTATACCCATGGCTGGAGTTGTACACCAAACAATGACTAGATGCAATATAAGGACATAGCAGTTCCCCCGTATGACTGAGAGGATTCAGGGAGTGCTAATAGGCAAGAAGTACAACTTTTGCGTCATTTAATTATCTTTTGAAAGCACAAACCCCAACTAATGTTAGAACTATGTCTTGCTGTGCTTTTATGGGTAGAAGTAATGAACTTATCTGACAATAATTTATGTCATGTTTCAAAGTAGTTTTGATACCTTGTTGTTTGGATACCATTTAAGCTTAATGAAAAATAATAAAGAGAAAGATTATAAGTTTTTGGGCTTTTTTGTATTAAACTCACAAAGTTTTTACCCCCTGTATTCTCATCTATACACAAAATGAGCATAGGAAATGTGAAATTTTGGGAATTGAACTCCATTGACTTCAGCTTTTTTTTTTTTTTTTTTTTAAGTTTAATAAACTGAAGCAACACAATTATGAAAAGTACATAATAGAAGTCTTTGATTATTTTATAAAAATATTTTTAGAAATCACATTTTACCTCTTTATACTATTTTTAAGTAAATGAAATAAATTTTTTGATATGTATACAAATAATCTAAAATTAATAAATCCAAACACAATTTTTACATGTTAATTGAGAGGAGGATAATAGTGGTGGTTCTTTACTGGGCTCAAATAAATAACTTTCAGGCAACCTTTAAGTTTCTGAAAGTGTAGGGAAGAAAAGATTAGATTTAAAAAAAGAACCTTTTATTCCTTGAGGGAGATTTTCTGCCCTTAAGTGAGGAAATTGCACTGAATAGCACTGAGTTGTTATAAAAGAGACCTTTCTGTACATCCAGCAGGACAGATAGAAACATAAGGCTTTAGAGCACTATGAAAGAAACTAAATGATCTAAATTGTTCTTGCAAGTTACTCAGGGAAAAAAAAAAAAAGCTGAGAATTATGTCTCAAAATAGAATTTGATATTTTCTTGCTATATGACTCATTAGTTTATAGGTTTCTTTCTAAAATTAACTGAGTACTTTTCCACCTATAAATTTATTAATTTTAAACTATATAATATTTTAGTACGTATTTATCTTTATGGATGATGATTTATAAATGTGAAACTGTGTGGATATAAAGGTAAACCTGTTCTTTGCGAGTGTGGGAATGTCCATGTCTCTACACATAGACAGATATGTGTTTTTGGGTTTTTTTCAGAAGTTTCGTACAAATATGCCAAAAGCATAGGCTTGTATGAAACTTTAAGAAATAATTAAAAAAAAAAAAAAATCCCACTTCCATTATTGCTTTGTCTATTTCAGTCTTCCCGGCATATGTTCCTGTCGTCTGCCTGCATTGCCACTTATAAACACTGAGACAGAGAGACAGATTCTTAAAAAAACCCCAAAAAACCTAGGACATCTCGTTTATTTCAGTTTAATTCTTTCATTTAAAAAAATCATTAAAAATGACATTGTTCTCTAATTTTTGCTCTATGCAGCAGCTGCTATTGTCAAGCTGTTGTCTTTGTTACAGCATCTTTGTGAGAGAGAGCCTGCAAAATCCCCATGTTTGGGGATTTTGTTTGCTTATTTGTTTTTAAATATGACAGCTTTCTTTTAGTTTGAGACAGACCTTAATGAAAGCAACCACTTTTTTTAACCCTTATTTCTCTTTTAAAAGTTCCATTCCTGAAGAAGAACAGAGCCAGATTCTTAGATGGAGAAACTTCAATAGCTTCATGTAATTTACACCAATTAAAGCTGTGGGGTGTGGAAATCATGCCAACAGTCTGTGTGTGGATTATATAGAATGGTGCTCTAAAAGAGCAAGTGTTAGAATGGTAATAAACATATAAACAATACCTGATCTACTTTTTCTTCAGTTTAGGCCTCTTTGGCTTTTATTTTTGCAAGGATGGATATGTTTCCAACACACAGGGAAAAGGATGGTTTTTAATTTTTTATTTTTTTAATCTCTTTTCCACCATAGGGGGCAGAAAGTGAGAAAGGAAGATTATCCAGCTAAACTGGACTGCACAGGTCTCTGAAATGATCCCATTTTGTGTTCATATACCTGAGTTTTATGAACAATACGTCAGCAGCAGATACCTAGTATCAAATTTCCATGGCATGAATATTTATTGGTGGTTACTCTATCTAATTTTTCTGATAATGAACATAACTGAATATCTGATTTTCAGATGTTAAATATTTCATGGGGATTTTTGTGTTTGTCTGAGCACTGGTGCACAGTGTAGCACATTTTAAGGCTTCTACATTAGTGTGACTCAAACCCCATTGTCACATCTTCAAATTACAAAAAAAAGCTGGATTTCTATGCAGTAAACAGAATTTTTGTACTTCCTTATATGCTGGTCCAGATTATTATATCGCAAATACAAACAATTTGAATTTGTAATGTGGATGTGTATTTTCCACCTGAGATTTGAAGGGTCACAAGAAAAATTTACACTTTGCATTGTAAATGTACAAATCCAAGGGCAGCAACACTCATTCTCACTAACTAGAACTATAATTAAATGGGATGAATCATGTACTTCAGTCAAGATTCTTTCAACACCCTTTTCTCAGCCTGTATTATGTAATTGACCTATGTTCCATTTCATGATAAAATGTACATAGTTCTGAGAAATCTATATAAAAAACTGCAAACAACAAAGCACAAAAAAAAAATTTCTGAAAACACATCAGTTGCTGAAAATGGTTCTCTGCACGATCCCAAAAACAGTTTATACTGACATAATTGGGTGGAAATATTAAAATAGTAAGAAAAATGGAAGTAGAAATTCAAATTTACTGGCATTTCATTTACAATTTTTTTTGTCTAAGGACATGCACTTCCATTAGTTGAAACTTTTCAAACTTCTTTTTTTATACCAAATAGATTTTCTTCAACTGGAAGACAAGAGAACTAATATTCTAATATTTATTCATTATATAAATTTAGGCCAAACTGATTTTTGAAGGGTGCAATTAAAAATAGGCTTTTCTATATTAAATACAAGTAAATTTCAAATGTGTCCTTCATGAGAGCCATCTGAGTTTTGCTAGAAGCTATGAAATATGCTTACAGTATTTTCTGAAACACAAAGTTCTGAAGATCAATTTTCTTCTCTCTGTAGGAAAGAGAAATTTTTAACTGACTTACATAACTCAATTTTCACTCTCAAATATGAGGTTAATTTTACCCTGGTCATGAATTTATAAGTTCAAATCTCTCTGTACCCACAGTGAGAGAAGCTAAGAACACTGTAATAAGCCGAACATGTCTCTGCATGTGTTATCTGTGTATGGATATACATGCTTATATCATGTTTAACAAGATAGCTGAATGAGAAATCTATGTATCCCTTTATATTTGTTGTCTTGGGGCTCAACAAAAAGCTAATCGTATCCATTATGTATATAGGAAATCAACTCCTATTTACAAGAACACATATATATTAATCATGTTGCATGATAGAGTGATTCCCAAGAATATAATCTTTTTATATATATAATCTGTAATGGGTAGCTCAGTTTACAGCTGATGTTTAATTAGGAGCTTGCAGTTGCAATAAACTTTTTTTTTTATTGCACTCAGCCAAGGTACAGTATAATGAAATGTAAGTGACCCAAACTAAATGGAAGCACTGAAGTAGATAATGTGGCAATATATCAAGTAAAATACACTGATTCTGCAGTCAGTTCATGCCCTAATGGCAGAAAAAGGGTTTGAAAGCCACTTTAACCATAAGTAGTGTGTTTATGTATTATTCACAGTAGCAAATAATTGCAAAATGTCAACATTTCATTTTCCTCTTAAGAATTTCTTTTGATTAGTGACCTAATTAACCATTAAAAAGGGAAAAAGAAGAATGTATTTTTTATTTTTAAACCGTGAATATGAGAAGCAGGAGTGTTGCTTACTAGAAAGTAATTTATGATCTCCAAATGTCAGAGTCAACATTAGTAGTCTTTAAGTGATCAGAAATAAATAAATAAAACAGTCCACCGTCTTTATAGAGTGTTATTCTGCATTATGTATGTATGTATTTATTATTGTTGGTGACATTTCTTATTAACATGAGATAAGAAATGCAAATATTTCAACAATTGTCTGATTAATTTATTTTCTTTCTTTTTTTTATTTTTTTTTATTTTATTTCTTTCTTTTTCTTCTGCATTTACCAGAAATTCTGCAAACTGCACAGAAGAAGCAATAGAGAAGTAGCCATAATCAGCTACACCACTGTCACACATTCTAAGCTATCACAGACCCCATGCCCAGCTCCCTAAGTCCTATTTCACACTGCTATTACAATATACACAATGAACCAAGGCTGGATTTAGGACCTAGCTCTTTCACCAAGTGATAAATGGGGACAAAGAATTACAGATGTTCACTAGTTTCTTTAATATGATTATCAGCTACCTGCAGGTGGCTCTCCTTAATTTAGCATGTTAGTTGACATTTTTATTATTGTCATTATTCTTTATGTGTTTGTGTAACAGTCCCTAAGAGGGTATACTTTGGACTATGACTGCCCTGTTCCAGACTCCATGTCAATACAGAACCCCCAAAGATATTCCCTGCTCTGGAGCATCCACAAAATGAGACCAAACTCAATGAGCAAAGAAAATGACAAAGAGATTAGAGACTTAATCTGGGAAATATATTTGTATTTAGCTTCTGAACAAGATGCTCACATACATAAACCCTCACAACCACTTCTCAGAGGTGTTTAAATTTCTCAAGAATTAATGAATTTGATTAATGACCAAGACTCCATCTCTGGGTATGAACAGAATTATACTGTGAACAGCTCAGCATTCAAACTTGTGAAGATTCCCACTTCTCACCATTTATGTCTGTTCTGAAGGAAAACCTTATACAAAAACTATTAGCATAAACCTTCCTCAATGCAGTGCTGACAGATTACATGTTCTTATTAGATAATTTCTTGGCATATATGGTCCTGAGAGGCAGATCTCTGATCTGTTAAACTATAGAGAATTATTTCATCCTGATGCTCCATTTTTCCTGAGTGAGTACCACTTATTTTGTTATACAGCTTTTAAGTTGCTGTGTAATTGACATTTTAAAAATGTATTTTAAGCAGAATATCCAAAACAGACGGTGTGGAGAAAAATCTTTAATTTGTTAATGCTTAGAGTCTGGCATACTGGTGAACTCATCTGAGTCTCTGATCAATTTTCTCCCTTCCAACACTCCCATTTTTTGGTAACTATTTCTTTGCTCAGCCATAATGAAATTATCTGGCTATCGAATTCAAACTGGAGCTTTCATTGAATTCAATAAATTTCGTATCAAGGGTCAGTCTTGTTCAACTTCACTTAAGAAGTCCATGGATCAGCCAAAACCTAAAATTTTTTCTCCTGGTGATATTACTTTCAGGGCTAGAAATGAAAATCCAGACACATGTTTATTCATGATTTAGTTCATATGAATCCACTGTTTGTGGGTTGTGGCTTTGTGAGAAGTTTAGACTTGAGATTTCTGGGAGGGTTCACCATATGCCAGATATGTAGTAAAAATAGCATTCCTTCTGCCATTATGAAAACATTCTTGTGTGGAGAAGTCATTGCACTCTGGGCTTGTCCATGCACATAAGATAAAATATAAATGACTTTCAGTGCAGAAATGTAAAATAAACACAATTTCATCTTACCATATTTAGTCCCCATAATAAAGGAGGCACAGATGCCCAGAAAAATAAAAAAGGTACATTAAAAAAGAACTGAAAAGCATTTTCACTTCATACTTTTCAACTCCTGGAGAGTTCAAAATAACCCTTCACAGACCCTGCTCTGAACCAGTAGTTAAAACAAATATTCATATCTGGGCTGGGTCTGGCTGGAATAGAGTTCATTTTCTGCCTATTCATTTCATGGTTGAGCACTTGTCCACCCATGGGAAGTAGTGGATGAATTCCTTGTTTTGCTTTGCTTGTGTGTGCTGCTTTTAAACCTGTTAAACTGCCTTTCTTTCAACCCAAAGGATTCCTCACTTTCACTTTTCCCATTACCTCCCTCAAGCCCATCACAGGAGGAGTGAGGGTGGCTGCATGGCGCTGAGTTGTCAGCTGGGGTTAAATCATGGCAACCATCCATCCGAATTTTGTGACTGAGGTTTCATTTGTCACAGCATATTACTGCACTGGCTGACCATTGGTGAAATGAACACATTGCTGAAGAGGTAAAGAACATCAGTTTAACCTTAATCCTCAGGTCCATGTTAATGTATAAACCCTGATTTTGGTGCAGGATGTGAAGGAGTAAACGGTAATTTATTGTTACTCTTTTAATAAAACAAGCCAAGCTAACTTGAACATGTGTTTACATACACAGTTATTACAGAATCGATTACCTAAACGTGGTTTGTAGATGTCTGTACAACAAAAATGTTGGACTGTAAGATAACTTTAAAAATTTCAATTGTTTGTTCTTCCTCTAGGGCAAATGGAGAGGAATCCAAGAGTGTAAAAGAATCTCACCTAAATCATGTAAATCGCATAAGTAACTTCTATATAAAATAACTATTGAATGAAATGACTGCAATATGGGAAGGGCCTTTAGTCACTTAGTTCCTTAGTTTGCTTAGGTCAATGAATTCCTATTCAAATTGTGTACATATTATTAAATGTCTGGTTCACATATGAGAATTTCCTAATTTTTTAGGTAACTTTTTTGTCTTGGGGTGACTCTACCTTTAAGATAGCTTCAGGAGCTGGGGGGAAGTTGAAGCTGCAAGAGGCTGATGGGAGTTTTTTCTCTTGACCAATTATTAGTCATTTCTGAGAACTGGTGGCGGTTTTAAGCATTCAGAAGTGAGATCAACCTGTGAACACCACCTTAAGATGTAAAGCCAGGACTCTCTTGTTCTCTTTAGTTTCCGGCTTCTGAAGAGGTAACAGGCCCTGTCTTGGCCTCGCCACCCTTCCAGGCCGGACAAGGCCGCAGAGGGCGGGGAGGGGGTGAGAATCGGAGCCGGCCTGGTTTAGTTTGTAGTTTCTGCTGCTGAACTGAAACCTGACACCATGAACATCTGCAGCTTTCCAAGACTTTAACTCTTTTACTACCTGGATAAAACGTACAGATTACTCCTTCTTCCCAGAGAGACAGAGAGAGAGAGAGACAATCAACATGAAAAAGACTTCATAAAACTATCAAAGACAGTGAAGAAAAGAGTTAAGTTTTAGATGGGGAAGAGAGAATAAGGAGATGCTTTAATTAAGCTGAAATATGTTTTTGTTAAAGCTATGGAGATGGACAATAGTGTTCTGAAAAAAAACTCCTTTAATTCATGACAGAGTATATTGGGAGGAATGGAGTGTTCAAAGTGTGAATTTTGAGCAAAAAGTGAATTAATTGTGATATAGTGAGGTGCTGGAACAGAGAGGAGAGAAGTAATGGTTGAAAATTTGGGGCCTCTTGAGGCAAAGAGAAAACTTCTGTTTCCAGAGAGGCTCACAGAGACAGATGAAGAGAACTTTTGCCTTTGAGTAACTCATCCTTAAAAATGACATCCCTAGACTCATTTGACCCATAACACACCTCAGAGTGATGTGAAATGGGAGGAGAGGACTGATGACAGGTGTTCAGGCAGCTGGAATCAGAGAAATAGAAAATTATAACAGAAATAGTTTTCTTGTGAGAAACTCCATAGATTAGCAGAAGAAGACTTCTGTTTCTCTACAAAGACTGATAGAAAGATTATAGCAAGAATTAGGACTGTTGTAAACACCAAAGGTTTTATTTTTTTTGTCTCTATGTTCTCATGTGAAAAAGGGAATTGTTGGGTAGTGGGGGAAAAAGGGTTTTTTGGAGGTTTATTCTGGTTTTCTTATTCTTATGATTTTGTTAATAAACTTTCTTTATTCCTTTTAAGTTTTAGGCCTGTTTTGCTCTTGTTCTAATCCATATCTCACAGCAATAAATAAGTAAGTTTTCTAGTGATTTTTTTAGTTACTGCTTTAAAACCATGACATTTATTTGGTTGTGTTGACCGAGAAATGAAATTAACAAATCTAAACCAGTACACTTTTTTTTTCTGGAGTGCATCAGGGGCAAAGGAGAAAATATTACTGAATCGTACAATCATTTATGTTGGAAAAGAACTTCAAGACCATCAAGACCCAACATAAAACCAATGCTTCCAAACTGACCACAAAATCTTATCTCTAAGCACCACCTCTGCACATTTTAGGTACCTCCAGGATTATGATTTCACCACTTTCCTGGGCCGCCTGTTCCAGCGTTAAATAAACCTTTTGTCAAAAAAAAAGAAAAAATATTCCTAAAATCCTACTTCAACCTTTCCTGGTACAACTTGAGGCTATTTCTAGTGGTGTGTCACTTGCTGATTGGAAGATTCTGAATCCCATCTTGCTACAACCTCCTTTCAGGGTGTTGTAGAGAGCAAGACTGTCCCCCCTGAGCCTCTTTTTTGTTCAGGCTGAGCCCTTTCTGCTGCTCCTCATCAGAATTGTGCTCCAGACCCTGCACCAACTTCATTACTCTTCCTTGTAAACACTCCACCCCCTCAACACATTGAGTAGCAGAGATTGATACAGGTAATATGAAGAATAAAAAGAAAAAAAAATTATGTTTAAAGATAAATGGAGAAAAATTCAATGGCATGTAAAATTTATTTTAAAAGAGGTGCACACACCCACACCTATCTATATTTGCTACCCTAAAAACATTTTCCCTTCCCTGTGCCATAATGCAGTGCCTCTTGAGTTTTATGAATGCCTTTGTGTGCCTAAAGGACCTTGGAAGCTGAATCACTGAATTTGTTTGCCTGGACATACTTGGGGAAGGAGGGCAAAAAAGAAAACTCTATGTGCCTGATGCCTAGCTGGTATCTGCAGAACAATGACATCTGTTTGTTTCTTTTAATGAAACATTTTGTCCTGCTCCAGCACAAGTTTCCCACAGGGTCTCAGCCCTAATTTTACATTCCCCTGCTGCAGCAAGGAGTTCTCCACGGGCTGGAAGTGAATCTCTGTTCTCCTCTGGATCTCCATTGGCTGCAGAGGCACAGCTGCTTTACATATTTTTTTGTTTTTTATTTTTTCCCTTTTTTTTCTCCTTTTTTTATGTAGAGGTCCTTCCAGCAGGATGAGGATGGCTTTGGCCTTGGCCAATTTCTGGTCCATCTTGTAGTTAACTGGCATTGGCTTCATCAGATATGTGGGGGAAGTTTCTTGTAGCTCCTCAAATAATTCACCCCTTTAGTCCTACACTGCTCCCTAAACCTTGTATATATTCATTTTTTGACAGAAACCAGAATATTTTGTGCAGACTTCTTGATTTATTTTTTTTTTTGCCAGGGGAAGTTTATGAGGTTCAAGCTAGCTAGTTGCATCTGACAAGACAAAGAGAGAGAACAAGAAAGAGAAAATAAAGGTGATGAAAATCTAGACATATTCACAAGATTTTAAATTTTTATTTAAAAAAAAAAACAAAGAAAACTCAGAAATTTGTTGCAAATGAGCATGTTGTCCCTTCTGTAGCCTTTAACTCATTTTGAGAAGCAAAGATCTCTCTCTGTCCTTATGGAAAAATTAAATCTTTCCTCCTCCCCTTAGTATATTTATTTCAGGTAATTCATCTATGGGATGTTCAAAAGGATCTCTGAATGTAAATCAGACTTTTCTTCAGATCTTTCATAGATCTAATGACCAGAGAAATCCATTCTCATCTTTGAGTCTGACCTCATGGAAAACACTACCATAGGTTTTCCTCTAATCAATTAGTGATGCAAATCCAGCAGTTTCGTTTGAATGAGAGGGTTACCTTCAGCAACAAAACAAACCTGAGTTTTAAATGCAATTCTAAAAATGTGCAGAGATTTTATTTTTTAAAACAGTTTTTTCCCAGGACACATTTTTTTGTCCTAATAAAACAAAATATGTCTTCTTAATGTAGAAATATTTAACATGTTTCAACTGTGCAGTACTGAGATGGCTAATTCATCTCACCCAAGATTTTTGAAATGTATGGAACAACACAAAAGAGATCATTAGTAAAAGAACCATAAGTAGTTACTTCTCTAAAGCTCAGCTTCTTTACAGTTCTGTTACACTGGGAGATGTCTGTAGAGTACAAAGCTTTCCAAAATTTCTCTGTAACACTTTTAAGACAATGGGCCTCTACAGTAAACCTGAGCTGTCAGCCAGGAACCAGTGGACCGTTTCAAGTGTTTTGCTTCCATTCTGCCTCTGCTGCTCAAAAATGCACACTGTCAAGCAGTCCTGTGTGCTCCCAGCACACAAAGACAGAAAAAAAAGGTTATATGCTTAGTCACAGGATGGGAGAAAAGTAATATACCCTGCTGATTGTTCCACTGGAACTGCTCAGAGCCTGTAATTTCAGTAGCTGAGCTTTACAAAAACTCATATACAAACTTTGGCCAGCTAGCAGTATTCCTAGATTAATCACCTGTCCTCAGATTCTGAGGGCTTACCTGGAAGGGGAAATTCCAAAAGACCCCAGTCACTGAATCGAGTGTTACTGAGGCAAATGCTGTGACTTCCCAACATGTACTTGACATGAGATAGATCTTCAATTTGCTGTTTAACCACTCAGGTCTGATAGAAGCAACAGGGAAATTTTCATCCCAGAAATTTGGTCAGTATATTTGGAAGGCTGAAGACCTGGACCAGAAGTTGCAGCAGCAGTCTTTAAGTGGAGCAGAACTATAAAGAGGAACAAATGCCTATTTAATGCCCTGCTCAGACAGGTTAGTCAAGGAATAGTCTAAGCCCAGGCCTTTTGTAGTGCTATTTGCTAATGTTCAGGAACAAACAGTGACAGGGCTTCAGAAATGCATTTTCTTTTGACCTTATGTAAAGCCAATTTGCTAAGCTGAGTAGTTCTTTTGGTATTTATTAGTGCTTCTTTTATTTCAATTTTATGCTGTGTAGAAAGCAAATGACAGTACAAGTGAGTCAGAGCTGTTCAGGTGGAAAAGCAATGAAGGAAGGAAAAGAAGAAAAAGCCACCTAGCTAGAGATATTGTAAAAGACAGGATTTGTTTTTTCCTTCTCAGTCATTGTTCTTTTCTGAAGGTCATAATTCCTGTGTCAACCTACAAGTCCTTTGACATATGAAGAGGGAGAGCAAGACAAAACTTTTATGAAGTTTCAAATAACAGACATTTCCACTGATGGAGAACACCTTTGACTCAGAACAAGGACAAACTTTCAAGTTAGAGACGAGTTCAGAGTTGGATAAGGTTCTTCAGGGTCATGTCCAGTCACTTTTTGAATATCTCTGAAGATGGAGATTCTATGGCTTCTCTTGACAGCCTCTTCCAGTGTTGAGGTAACTCCTTGATTTAAACATTTCTCGTGATGAAAAATCCAACATAACCCTTGACATGTCATTCCTACACATTGTTCATTACATTTCCCATTAAACCTGAGCTTTATTTATAGTTCAAATTTCTCTAGCTTCAACTTACACACACTCAATCTTATTTTTATTTTGTCTGCTAAACTCTTTTATTCAAATTCTTTTTTCTTACATTTATAAGAAACATATTTATAACCTATGGTTGTGTCACCCCTATTTATAAGCTGAACAGATCAGGTACCTTGAACGTCTCATGACGTTATAATCCATTTTTCATCTGTAAAGGTTTTCTCTGAAACCTGTCTTGGTTTTGCACATTGTTTAAAAGTCAGCAATGAATAGTGGATACACTATTGGAGTAAAAATTGTGACTATTTCAAATTAAGCAGTAATTCAGGTACACAGCTTTTTCAGCTTTTAAGTCAAGTGCTTCTTAATTCCAGTTTTAGAGTCCAGACGCAATTCTTTTCAGGGGCTGAACCTGCTAGATGACAAATACCAACAAAAAGGGCTGATCAATTCCCTAGACTCATTCTATGTACATTGTACTTTTCAAGAACACATTTGACTTTTTATGCAGTAGGGGGTACTTGTCATTGCATTTTGCAATCTGGCTTTCAATATGATGGATCAAAAATTCATACAAGGTCACTATAACAACAACAACAATAATAAATTTCATCAATGTATAAATCAAGGACCTCTGTGGTGAAGTAGTGACATTCAATACACAGAGAAGCGATTTCAGAAACATTCTCTAAATTTTATAAGCTAGTGATTAGAGCAAGGGACCCAGAGCATTCCTTTGAGATTCTGGGGAAAAGACTGGCACGGCAAACTGCAGTCAAGTCAGTGGTTACTCTTTTAACACATATGCAGACAACTTTCTGAACAAAGTTCACTGATGCTCAGTCATTTCTGGAGGCTGACTTGTAACCTCAAACTGAATTGAGCACAACTGACAAGTCTGATAGTTAACCCTGGGCTAGTAGTGACAACAAGATGCTAGCATGGATCTGCAGCCTTGTCCTTTGGATCTGTGGCCTGATGACACAAGGATGTGCCAGTATTGTCTTGTGCCAGGCAAGCAAATATCCATCATTTCCAGGATCTGGGTTATTTTCTTTAGGGGATATACTGTACCATGTTCAAGATTGATTTAGTATTAAGAAATATTCCTGTACCATATCAGGAACAGAGAGACTTTCTAGCCTGAATCTCATCTGTAAACTATTCACAGTTACCTCTGAATTAAAACATTATTTGGAGAATAAAGAAGGGTGCCTAATGGATTAAAATCTTTCTTGTGTCAGGAAACCCAAGTCCTGAATGTGTGTCTGAAGAGTGGGCATGTATTCTGAATATTTTTCATGAGCCCCATGAGATATTTGAAGAGTCAAATTTTCTTTTCTGCTGCCTGTGTTCACTTATAAACTCCACCAAAAGCCTGGAGAGCCCAGCAGCGCAGAAAATTGAGCCTCAACCAGACTCTGAAGAACAGATGCAATCAGGCCAGCAGCTCCTTTTTAAACAAGGCTTAGCAATGACCCATAAAAGGAGATCTCTTGTCTTTGAAACACAGCCTCAGCAAATTCTCTGTCAATTAAAATGTATTAAAAGAAAAATGATTTTTTTTTTAAAAAAAAAAAAAAGAAAGTGTGACTTTATATATATATATTTTTTTACCTCCAGAATGACTGTAGCATACTGGGAAAACTTTTCTAATTTGGAAAGCTTAACTCTGATTCCTTGGTTATACCCTTCCCTGAAATATACACATACTTGAATTTAATTGGGTTCCAGACAGTTCAATACAGTAGATAAATTTCTTCTTGCAAAGTATTGCTTGCTGACATTTTTTTAGTAGCAAAGCACTGAGAAAGTTTATGTACAGAAACTTAAGGGGAATGTGACTGTTGGACACAATAAAAGCTCAGTTTAGTTCACACACTCTTTTACACAGGTTGCTATTTATTTGAAAAGCTTCTGGCATTCTGTAGACAATAAGAAGTTCATAAAATCCCTTCCTTTCTGAAAACCATCCAGTTTAAGACTTTCTGTATGAGAGAAGCAAAAATCTTCCACAGCTCTACCTAATCTTCCCCAGAGGACAATTGTATTGTTATTTCAAACCTATTAGTGGGCACTTTCAGTGCAGATGGGAAGTGCTGGGAGACAGCCTGACTACACAGAGCTTCTTTCCTCAGCCAAGATAAACCCTCTTGACCCTGAAAACATCCCACACCGAACAGAGTGTGGAAGGGGCCTGATATAATCCAATCTCTGTTACCGAACAGCTCTTAAAGATTTATGTATTTTTGATTCTTAAGAACTACCAATGTTTCTGGAATTAGAGTTTAGCATACGGCTACAGAAATCTGTAACAGCAGCTGTGTTAATAAATTGTTTTAAATCTTGACATATGTGTATAGATTTATTTTCTACTAAGCAGTTTCAACAGATTTCCATGAGCTAATCCATAATTCAGCATTCTGGAGAGTAATTCCATATAGTATATTATATATTCCATACCTTATGGCCTGAGGTGAATCCAAATCACAAGGTCCCAAGGAATCTATAGATGAAGTCCATATTTTTTTCCTTTTTCATTCCATTTTTTTTTTTTTTTCCTTCCTTGAAGGAGTCTATTTTTGGTCTGCTGGACTGGTTTGTAGACACACTAAAGCAAAAGGCACAATTCTGGGTATATCTGTATGTTGAACTAGAAGCCTCTCAATAAGAAGTCCTCTCATTTTTGATGCTGCTAGTTCTCTTAGCTCAGGCATAGCTTAATTCACTCCAGCAGAGTTACATTCTCTTTTGCAAGCAGCAAATTTGGTCCACCAGCTGCAAGATCAGCTGTAATGTATCAGCATCCTTTATCTAAAAGATTTGTTGGCTGGATGTTTATGCTGGGGAAAAAATAGTTAGAAAAGATGTCTATATGATTAATCTTTAGTTCATTTTGTGAAGTGAGGCAAATTATCAATCATTTTAATTTAAAAAGAAACAAATATTGAGTATCTTTTCTTGTAAATTTGTTATTTTTCAGTGAGAATTGCTGAGCATGAAGTATTAAATATTATATTGAAGTTCTATAGCCTATCACACTTTCAAAATAGATGATCTTAGTAGAAAAAAACTCTTAAAATATGTGAATCTATGAAATCATTATCTAATTTTGCATCAAAAGCATACACAGCTACCATCACTTTCGGTTTAGCATCAATTGTTGGGGCTTTGTTCTTTCTGTTTGTTTAAAAGCTCATGGAATCATGAGAATCTCTGAAAATCTCAGCCTTCACAAAGAAAATTTGTTCAGGATTAAAGGCTGAGAAAGTGGGGCAAATCTATATGTACTGCACAAGCTCAGGAACCACACACACCAAAATTGTTACCCATAGCTCTCCGTGGCACAGGTTGGTTTCTAACAAGACTGTTGTAAAAGAAAATATTTCTCAGAAGGGGAAGAGTTTTGAATCCAGCACTCCACCTACACATGTATTCACATGAAGTGAATGAGACTTTAGCACATTTTTGCAGCATAAAAACCTCTTATCAGACTTGCTTGGCAGGTTATCAGGCAAGAAAGAGGCAAGAAACCAGTAGAACAGAATTATTCATACTTCTTTACTGTAGAAAAATAAAAAACTAAACAACAACCTGAAGAATGACAATACTCTGACAGAATTTTTGGAATTATTCATAATTTTGCAAGACACAATTTTTCAGGAGTGAACATAAATAACTTCACCAATATCACAGTCAACATTGTTGTTTGTACACCACTTTTTAATTTTTTTTTCTTTTCTCCCCAAGGGTATTCTGTCTCAATTGTGTTACACATAGTTTCACAAAAAAAAAAAACCTGTAAAACCTAACAGAGCATGATAAACTTGCTACAGGATTTTCAAAACCAGTATATATTGCAAGGATGCAATTTTCTGCAAAATTCTGTATAATAGCTTAACAATTCCACAGAAATATGTCCTTTACTGCATTATGCTGTTCCTCAGAATATCTTTTATATAACTCTACTCTTGTTCTCCTTTTAAATCCTGTTGTGCCAGAACAAAATAAAAGAAGATTACATTTATATGCCATCTTACATCTGGATAAGTCAAAAATCATGTTAGGAGATACCTGGCACCATGAATGTAACCATATCTGGTGTGAAGGGTGTGCAGGATCATCTTGTATGAAAGTGCACGAATAAATACCCTGCACATGTCAATGAACAGAGGCAGCTTTAGATAAAGAAGATTATGCTGCATTTGGAAAGATGTCCTTCAGGATCTGGGGAAGCCAAAATAAGAAAGAGCGAGTTACAAAAAACACCTATTTTGGTGGGTTTTGGGGACTATCTGGGGACTATATGGGTGTGATGGATGCTGCCCTGGGGTAGGACAGGGAGTAGATTACTTGGTGTAATTGTTTGCTGCTCTAGTTTTATGCAGTAATTGAGCATGGAATGAGAGAAAAATTTGAAAAATATTATGCAAAATGTACAGATTTACAATGAAAAGACTGTCCATACTACTCTTTAGCCAGGATAAAAGACAGATTCCATGTGTGTCCTGGAATGGTCTGGCCTGGCTTTGATCCTGAAACAAGAACTAGTCAGGCTGTGCCTGATAAAGTTAATACCAGTATTTAACTTGATATGAAGACTGCAATGTTAATCTTTTTATCACTCCCATGTACCCATATCCATTTTGTGTCTCCAAGTAGTTCAGAGCACATGATGAGACTTTTTTAGGAGGAAAGAGAAACAAAACAAAACAAAACAAACAAAAATAAAACAAACAAAACAAAACAAAAAAAACACACCCCAAACAAAACCTCAAAAATATTCAGAATCTATATGCATCAACCTTAAATAAAAGTAGCTCAATCCACAGGATACAACTGGTTCTGGAGTGATGGAATTGCTCATAATACATGTGGCCATATGGTCATCCACACCAACTGTTTCTCCTTGGAGATATACTCCTATTGCACTGCTTTTAATGAAATAGAGTTTCTGGAAAGTTTCTGTATAGTATAATGGCCTTTAGATGCAAGGAGGATGGAGCTGAAATGCAATAGATCCTCAGGCAGGATAATACGCCTGTTCTTCTGGTTTCAAAATGAATGCAATGCAATGATCAAGGACCTCAGAGGAAGCAGAATGTGACTACATAAATTGTGTTTATTTCCTTGGCCTTGGCAGAAGTTGATCTGCAAGATATTTGTATTTCAGCCTCCAAATAAGTGTTAAAGAAAAAGGAAAAAATCATTATTAATGATGTAACCTACTAGTCAGAGCTCAAAGTAATTGTACTCATTTTAGAATAAGCGTATTTTAATTACAGAAAATTGGAATTAATGTTATATATTTTTGCAAGGAATTTTTATTAGACATGCTGCACAATTTTAAAGCAGCACAAAATAAATATTGCTATGCTACAGTATTTTTTTCTAACTATGCAGAATCCTAATGAATCATGATATTTTGTGATAACTGATCAGTGGTTTACAATTACGACTTCTTTTTCCTATTTTTTTTAATTATGATTATTTTTTTAGCATTAGACTTTTAAAAATTTCAATGAGCTACCTGTCACTGGTATTGGATAAATTATAGAAATTATCCAATATGAAACTATATAATCAGTGGTTATCTGTGGTTATATCTTGGTCACACATTATTAAACAATGCTAATCATTGCCTGCTGTGAATTTAAAGAGATATTGAGTTTTTAAGCTATTAATTTCTCCTCTCCCTTCCCTTCCCTTCCCTTCCCTTCCCTCCCCATCCCTGAACTTCCCTGAACTTCCCTGAATGTCCCTGAAATTCCCTTCCCTGAATTTCCCTTTCTTTTTTTACTTTCTATTTTTCCTCCTCCTTCTTCTGTCTACTTCTGTCTTTCTTTTCTCTTATTCTCTTTTTTTTTTTCTTTTTTTTTTTTAATTTTTCCCCCTTTTTTTCTTCATCAAACCCACCCGTGAGGGTCTGCTTGTTGCAGCTGGACTGTACCTTTCCCAGATAAAGCATTTACACTCAATGTCTGTATCTGGAGCTGCCAGTTTAAGAGGCAGGAGAGACTTTACAGGGCCAGCTCCAGCCTCTTGCTTTTCTCTTGCTTTTCTGTAGCTGTGATTCATAGGGGAGTTTCAGCTAATAAAGTTTATTATATTTTCAGCATTTTATTGCCCCAGCAGCAGTCCAGCATCTCCTTGTGTCATAAGCTGCACAAATCTCTTACAATCTGAGTACAAATTAACCTGGTTGTTCCCTGACCTTATTGGTGTTCTAAAGCTGAACAAGAAAAAAAGAAAACAAAAGATGTGAAAAAGTCTTGATTAGATCATTTCTGTCTGAGACGACCTAAACTTTCACATGGATTACGTATAAGGTAAGTTCAGACCGACCCTGTTGGAGGAGTTCAAGCCATAAACTAAGGGAAGATACAGACAAAGACTGGGAAAATAAAGGAAATATTGCCAGAAGGAACATTTGCCTAAGCCACAAGAAGTTGTGTGGCTCACCAATTTCCAATTTTATTCAATGACTTTGTTATGAATGCTTGAGTTTAATGGCTCCTACCAGGCACTGACTGGTGGATAGTCTTTGGCATTTTAGCAAAATAATTCTGCCACCCTGTTTTGCTCCCCCTCCTGATATTCTCTTTCAGTCCAAGATGCACAAAGCACTAAGCTTTTGAGTTGTTTCTGGTCAACTTTGTCATGCTGTAACTTGCAGCCAAAGAAATACTGAGAACTACCAAAAACAGTGTTGTACTTTCTGCCAGTTATCTTTTTCTAACAAAATCAAACTGCGAATGGAAACAAAAGCCTCCACACTGGTTGGTGTTTTCAGGATTGGGGGTTATTTAGGTTTTCTTTTTACTTTTTTTTTTAAGTCCCTGAAAGGGAATGATAGCTTAGTCATACACAGTAGGCAGCTGAGTATTCTAAAGACAGGAAATAAAATTTGTGCTCAAATATATTTTAGTTGTCTTTACATCCCTGACAAACAACTGTAATTTTATATTAACTTGGGCATCTGAAAAGAAACCAGAACCTATAAGCTTCCCAAAGCAGCTAAGCATAGACTCCTACTATATTTTCCAGGATGTTCAGATTCATTCACAGTGGGGAGAAAAAGAGGAAAAAAGAAGTTGCAATTTTGTTCTATTATGATCTACATTGAGAGTTTGAGCTTTTGAACTTTTACAGCCAAAACCAGACATGCATATGAGGTACTTTCATTTTTATATAACCTTGTGACAATTGATATGGGCTTACTCTGCCTTCTGTTCCTTGTCTAGAAAGCAGTTACATGCTCTAAGCCAGTTCACTGGCTTCTCAGGCAGTGAAAAACAAAATGTATTTTCAGAAGTGGGTTCTTCTCATCAGAGTTTGAGTGACTAAGAGAACACAAAAATCACCTTCTGGAAGCAGATTCTCTTTTCAGCAAAGAAAACTTAGAGAATCTTAGAGAAAAAATCCTGTGACATGTTTAAAGCTGAGGAAGAGAAATCTTAGCCTTTTCAGGTAATAATGCAATAATAAAATAGTACAGATTATTCAAATTATTATTTATTCAATATCAAATTAATAAGTTTGGAAATCAGTGGAATACTAAAAATATTTCCCTATCTTTATCTCTTTCTTCATAATATTTATACAGCAGAAGGAAAGCAGGGAGAACACAGACCATCTCACATGTTTTGACAGATTAAATGTTTCCTTAATATAAAAACTCCTACTAATGCACTAGAGTTATTGTAGTAAAAGAAGATCTCCATGTCAGGATTATGGACTGGAATAAGTGATAAGTAATGCAGATACATGAAGTAAAAAAACTGGATCCTGTCCCAGGGAATTAAAAATTTATCAACATTATCAACAGACATCCATTTAGACATTAAAAAGAAAGCTGAAGTTGACTTTGATTGACACAGCAGAAGTGCTGTATGTGTATGATAGATGGATACCACCTTTGCAAGGATCAGATGGATGCAGTGCAACCAGACTTAGCAAATAGCTGCAGCTATTAGGAAGGACCAAGAGGTACAGACAGACAACTAATTAAAGTAGATGGACAGCCAGAGAGTCAAAAGAAGAACAAGGATGCCACAAACAGACAGTGATTTAAGCATATCCTCATATCACCTGTTTATCTGTCAGGTAGTATCCCATCTTTAAAGGAAGGACAGCTATTCCCCTTTTGTTTAGCCCAGCTCATCTAGATCATCTCTTGATACAAACCTTGAATCAAACCTTCATGCTCAGCTCATGACAAAATTACTGCAAGCATGACTTAGGCCCGGTTATGCAGTGCTCGAAATCAGAATGAAGCATTTTGCACAAGCATGACACCAGGTGAGCCCAAGTGATGATGATGAGGAAGGACAAAAAAGGCAGCACACAGTGAACCCCCCAATTCGTTGTTCAATTAAGTATTCATTTCACAGCAATATTTATTCTTTAAATAAATCTGAGGCATCTTTATACCTTTCAGCTCAATAGTTTTCTGCATTTGCTTGATATGCATATCAAAATGTGCACTATTTCTTAAATTGGTAGATAGGGCAGGTTTGCCATTAACATTTATGCATTTAAGTTTCATAGTCATGTGCTTGGAATACATTTCTCCTTCAAAGATTTGTACGGCTTTCAGCTTGTAATTTATTGCTGGGTATATTAGGTACACTGAGTCCTTCTGATTCACAGCTTTCTAATCGGCTATTTAGAGTTTACACCAAGCAGAAAATCAATGTATTCAATATGTAGTAGCTCACTCGTTAACTCTAGTCATTTGCTTAAAGAGTAATGTTGAGCTGATAATTGAAATATGGTCTAAATCATGCATTTTAATTTAAAATAATAAATCCTTGAAATATTATTATTTAATCTTTTTTTTCTCTCTCCACTTTCCCCCTCTAAAAAACATATTTATTTCAGTCCCTGCTTTGGGATCCTAAATCCATGGCTGACTAGGATTTCAGAATAATAACATTTTTTATTTCATACAGCATCCTACAGAAATCTTGAAACTCTTTGTAAATATCCTGTTGAAAAACTGACACTTCTGGGGTATGAAATATAACATTTAGAGGCATCCAGGAACATCTTACCCATTTCAGCACCAGATATAAAGAATGTTTGATCCAAGGGAAGAATAGCTGTTGAGTTTATAAAACACTGATTGCACAATCATTTGGATAAACTTCCAGGGGGTTACACAGGTATTTTATTTGTTGGTTGATTGATTTTTTTGTTGTTGTTGTTGGTTTGGTTTAGGATTATACAGAAAGGGAAAGGGAAAGGGAAAGGGAAAGGGAAAGGGAAAGGGAAAGGGAAAGGGAAAGGGAAAGGGAAAGGGAAAGGGAAAGGGAAAGGGAAAGGGAAAGGGAAAGGGAAAGGGAAAGGGAAAGGGAAAGGGAAAGGGAAAGAAAAAAGGGAAAGTGAAAGGGAAAGGGAAAGGGAAAGGGAAAGGGAAAGGGAAAGGGAAAGGGAAAGGGAAAGGGAAAGGGAAAGGGAAAGGGAAAGGGAAAGGGAAAGGGAAAGGGAAAGGGAAAGGCGAGGGGAGGAGAGAGGAGACTTGAGGAGAGTCAAGGAGGGGAAAGGTGCGGAAAGGAAAGGTGCGGAAAGGTGCGGAAAGGTGCGGAAAGGTGCGGAAAGGTGCGGAAAGTTGCGGAAAGGTGCGGAAAGGTGCGGAAAGGTGCGGAAAGGTGCGGAAAAGGTGCGGAGAAGGGAAAGGAAAAGGAAAGGAAAGGAAAGGAAAGGAAAGGAAAGGAAAGGAAAGAAAAGGAAAGGAAAGGAAAGGAAAGGAAAGGAAAGGAAAGGAAAGGAAAGGAAAGGAAAGGAAAGGAAAGGAAAGGAAAGGAAAGGAAAGGAAAGGAAAGGAAAGGAAAGGAAAGGAAAGGAAAGGAAAGGAAAGGAAAGGAAAGGAAAGGAAAGGAAAGGAAAGGAAAGGAAAGGAAAGGAAAGGAAAGGAAAGGAAAGGAAAGGAAAGGAAAGGAAAGGAAAGGAAAGGAAAGGAGCGGAAAGGAAAGGAAAGGAGCGGAAAGGAAAGGAAAGGAGCGGAAAGGAAAGGAGCGGAAAGGAAAGGAGCGGAAAGGAAAGGAAAGGAAAGGAAAGGAAAGGAAAGGAAAGGAAAGGAAAGGAAAGGAAAGGAAAGGAAAGGAAAGGAAAGGAAAGGAAAGGAAAGGTGCGGAAAGGAAAGGAAAGGAAAGGTGCGGAAAGGAAAGGAAAGGAAAGGAAAGGAAAGGAAAGGAAAGGAAAGGAAAGGAAAGGAAAGGAAAGGAAAGGAAAGGAAAGGAAAGGAAAGGAAAAGGAAAGGAAAAGGAAAGGAAAGGAAAGGA